>NW_027152194.1:15148-19317 GCF_004359215.1 Bremia lactucae | reverse complement strand
CAAAAACAATGAACGCTTTAGAGTGGGTGAAAAAGTACTATTAAGTACTGCTACCCTACCTAAAAATGCAATTTTCTGTACTACCTGGGGGTACTACGAAGTTGTTGCCGCGTTTCATTGGGCCCTTTACGGTGGTTGAAGAGGTTGGAGACCTAAGTTATAGGCCCACCCGTCCCCCGTATATGAAGACGCACCCCGTATTTTACGTGGGTCGTCTGAAACGGTATGTAGACCCAAATGAGGTCACATATCCCCATCTGGTTAAGGAGACCGATGGTAACGTCGACTGTGAGTCGAGCGTCGTTCGGGTGAGGGGGACGGTGAAGGCGAAAAGCTATCAGACCGATTCCTCCCTCCACGAACACGACTTGGAGAGCGAGAAACATCACGCGAGTAACGCGGATCCCTCAGCATTATCCGTTCTAAAAGGTCCAAGCGAGTCTTCAGGCGTTCATAACCCTGACGAGCCTTCGCTCGGACATCAACGAGATCCGAGGTCAGTCGTGAGACTTGACTCTCGAGATCCGCAATACGTCATTCAGCAGCGTTTAACGCCTGAGACTGAACGGACGAAGGCAAGGCAGCCGCGATTAGGTGGGCGAGATCGCCGCTCCTATAGGGCGCCACCTGCACTGATGGATGCGGTTGGGAATTAACGCTTTCGTATTTAAAGGTTGCTTGCCCACCGCTCCGTGACGCAAGGGTATCAGATCCTCGTCCAATGGAAAGGTTACCCGAAGAGTTTTGACTCTTGGGAACCGATCGATACCCTACGTATTGATGTGCCCGGCTTGGTTGCTGCCTATGAAAAGGAGCACCAGCTGAGGCCACTTCGCGAGTCTCAAATGGAATAGCAGAAGTAGCGTAGTGAGAAGAAACAGGGGGTACAGTACCACCCATGATTTCTTTCACACGCAAACGGGCGAAATTAATTCGCTGCGACCGCTGTTTCATCACATCGGAATGTGGTTGAATGCGGCGCAGAAATTCCGCCTCGTATTGGTCGGGCGTTTCATTTGATCACAACACGACCGAGATCGGGAAAATACGCCCAAACGATTTTCCCTGAGCCCTCCATGATTGAAAGACGCCATAATAATAACGTGCGTCTACAAGAGCGCGCTCTAGGAGCGACGCTCTTGGCCTGTCTAAACGAGGCCATTTAGATGGAGGGGGCATCTTTGGAAAGATACAGTGCACAACTTAGATGTAGCCATCAGCCGTTAGAATCACTTCGTGATACAAATGACTATTTCTAAAAGTTGCGGCTCACGAGGCTAATGGTTCAAGGATGAAGGTTTTTACAATATATTGCATTTTCTTGCTGGACTGATGGCTGGTTTTGCCGTTGGATTTGCTCTCACGAAACAGTGGCAATAGCACGTTTTACATACACAAGCAAAAGCTCCCACGCTCTATGCCAAATTAGCAAATTTCTGTCGACGAATTCCTGCAACTCATACGCCGTGGCATCTCATTTCATTGCGCACAGAGAATATTCATTTTCTGACGATAATTGGAATTGCGTAATAATTTAAAAGGATCGGGCTTTAATGAGTTTATAACAAGCGGGGCTTCTAATTTTAAATGAGCGGATGAGGTCTCGCGTCCAAGTAGCACACTGTATTTAAGATAGTGGTGACGCGAGCATAAAATAAGTCAATAAATCGGTAGCAGGGTGTAGCCTAAAATTAATCATATCTCAGCTTTAACAATGCACCACAAGGGGGATTATGACCAGACCAGCAAACAAAACGTCTTATAGCTCCAAGTCTTTTTTCATAGTTTTTTTTTACTTAGTCTAGATGATCTTATATGACTTCAGTTGTAACGGGACACTACGACTTGTACTGCTTCAGTACAAGTCCACTTCGCACTGCCTCAATTGCGAGTGGAGAGGAAGACTTCTCTTAAGGCAACTAGCTATAAGAGGGTATAATGAAAACTGTATTGAATATAATTAAGTGTCTCTTGTTCTATCTTTGTAAATGCTAACTTAATTATAATCTAATACTTAACATGTAAAACGAATCCTTATCTCTTTCCTATCTGTAACTCTCTCTTTGATTACTCCTACAGCTGATTAGTCTGCGAAATAAATAGGTATAAATGGTCTATACCTATTTATGGATAAGAATTCTGAATATTACTATATAAAGTAATATCCTCCAAATATTATCTACCTTTTAGATAATACATTAATTAACAACCTCAAGTGTTAATTTAATGTAACGAAACACCCCGTTACATCACCCCTCCCTTAAACGACAATCACTCTGCGTGTGATTGGATGGAGTGGTCGTCATGTGACCACTTAGTTTTTAAAACGATGTTGATTGGTCAGATCGATCATTGTAAATTCCACCGCATGAAGAATCAACTCGTGCGGGGTGACGCACTGTTATCTCTTGCGGCAGACGGAACGTCTGCCGTAGTGTCTTCCACTCGCACAACACTAGATGTTGCGAGTGCACGTGGTGATTCACCACGTGAATACGACCCCTCTTTGGAGGTCGACTACGAATGCGAGTCGGACGATGGCCGACTCGGGGAGAATGGAACAGTCGCCTGATACCCGTCAGGCGGCTGATTATGAGCCTTCGAATGAGAGGGCTCATTCTGATAGACGTGTAAACAGTCTATTTGGATCCGACGATGAGGATGATCCCTCATCGCCCGTACGATCTTTCGTACGGTCTCCTGCACGGGTTTCTGTGCAAGGTGACGACGGTGGCGTAAGCCATCGTAAGAAAAGCCATCGTGGTACCCCTGCTTCAGAGGGTACCACTCAGGGGAGTGAAGACAGTAAATTGTCTCATCTCGCCCCTGAAAAGAAGCCGTAGCTTTTGCCAGAACGGCTTATCAATAGCTTGTCTGGAGAACTTCTCCTCACAATATATATCCCTTATTCATTGCGATAAAGCTACATTGGCTTGATCTCTTCGCGCGAAGAACTTTCGCGCTGAGAAAGATTTCTATTTCGATGCTTTTCTTAAGCATCGATGGTTTAGTGGCAACAATAAGCGAGATAAAGTCTCACTTATGCAAGCTTGGAGTGCGTTCATTCGCAATGTCAAAGACATTGGACGCGAAGCTTGGCTTCAAAACCTTGACGCGAATAGCGTTAAATTTGAGAAAAGAACTCCAACCGGTGCAAAGTATAAATTGCATCGGTTGTCACGTGAGGGCGGGCTTCCATCCCTCACGTGGGGTGTGACCCCTGTCCGTATTGTGTAGACAACTCGAAGAGGGTAAAAGGGGACGTCTATTCCCTTTCTTCGCCCTGGGGAAGGGCTCGTATCTCTATTGAGATGCGTGACGCGATTGACGTTTTGCAATCGATTTACATGCGCCAAGGGCGCGTGTTTTCCGATGGGCCTTCTGAACCATCGGGTGGGTCTCGTCATACTGACGGACGAGGCCCTCAACTTCAACAATCAGCTGGAAACGAGGTTCCCAGCTGTCATGCGAAGGTGGATAACCTCGCCAGCGAACAAGATAACTCGTTCGCTGCCCCTTCACATCACGGTGGTTCTGGATGCGTTCCACAAGGAAACGTTGACCACCGTGGGAGTCCACCAAAGGTTGTGGTGGAGGAGGGAAAATTAGATCCGAACCGTATGTCGGATCTAATGTCGAAGATCGACAAAATGGATCACTTCCTCCATGATTTGGAGGAGGGTCTTGAACACGAGCGCGGTAAGCGTCGCTCGTTGGAACAGATGGTGCAGAATCACCATATCGAGCGGTTGGAAGACCGTTCGAAGGGTGCGTACTCCTTGTTGGAGTACGAGCGGAACTATCATGCTGTTCGCGATGAGCTGTCATCAGCTCATCGTAGTTTCGAGGATCTTCGGAACAAGCATGAGAAACTTCAGGTTCAACATGAGAACCTGGTTCGCGATCACAAGAATCTTTTGGGGATTCTTGAAAAGGGTGGTCACATCCGTCCTCGGAAGAAGCCGCGTACTGATGGTACGGGCGGAGCCGACCAACGTAAAACGTAGGATGCGTTCGCATCCTACGTGGCAATTCTATTGTGTACGCATTGCCTCTTCGATGCAGTACACGGAAAGGCCCAATGAACTTGGGTAGTAGTTTACTGCTACCCACATTAGTGACTAATCGCTTAGGTAAGTTTACCGTAGAGAGTAGCACTAGATCATTAA
>NW_027152194.1:7528-12001 GCF_004359215.1 Bremia lactucae | reverse complement strand
ACATGGCCCGCTTTTACTCGATCGGTAAAGAATTTATCGATCGCAAGTACTTGTTCACGAGGCAGTGGCCACTGCTTCATGACACAGTACTTCGAGCCCGGTTTGAGCTCGATCTCATGTCGAGTGCCTTTATCCTTAGACAACTCGCATGGAACTGTTTCAGGGAATACATCCCTAAATTCTACTAAATCCTCGTATAGAGGATTTGTCTTAAGTGACTCCCAGGATTGACTAGTATATTTCTCAATCCGAGTCTTCACATCGAGGACACTTTCGTCCATCGATGAGCTGCTGATTACCCGTTCGTTCTCTGCAAAAATTACCGCTGACCGAATATCGGTTACGTATTCGTTCTTCTGTGACGAGTACGCATATTTGCTTGATTCGACCACTATGCAGATCTCTCATGAACCGCTTGGGTTCTAGGGCTGGTGATTGAGTTATCTCCGAACTTAACTTCGGAGGCGCATACAGATCAAGAGTATAAGTGCCTACTCTTGATCCGTCATTAACCAAGACATTCAATGTCTCGGTTTCTTCCTAGGATTTATCCACAGACTGCCGAGGGATCAATCCCTCGGGGTGCTGGAGTCTAGTCACTTTGGCATTAACTATGTGAAGACTTGTTCCCTCAACGTATTTCGACTGTGATTGCGCTATCACCATCGAGTCCTCAACGGTCGACTCTCTACTCGACCTAGGATCATCGTGTTGTTCATTTTGGGCAACCGGTATCTTTGAATGTCACCCGCTAGGCGTACATTCAAGTCTCAATCCACTCGACTTATTCGAGTGGTGGATGCCCGTGTATTCGCACAGCCGCCGGCAGCTGACTCCACAGGGTGGTTAGTAATCGCAGTGTGATCTTGTGCAGTCGTTCTAACGACCGTACGACAAGTGAAGCCATTGCACTAACTCGTACTACATCCACACGCTTGTAGACGCTCCAAGACGTTCATCAGATGGCCATCTGATGAACAAGTGGCAGGCATCTTTACGGATCGATGCTGCCAGCTGATCCTTGGCTCGTATTTTCTAAGTTAAGGTAGACCTAGGATGACATCAAATTTGTCATCCAAATCCAGTACGATGAAATCATCATCATACTGTAAATCTCTTAACGTGTTGTGAAATTTCACTACACGTTTCATTGCTGTTATCGATGCGCCTGTCGCTAGACGCACCGTCATCCTCGTTGGGGGGATGTAGCGCTCAACATATTTGAGCCTACGACCCTCTAGCGACTGGCGACGAATAAAGTTATTTGACGCCCCCTAGTCCACTAGGGCTCTAAGTGACAAATCATTTGTCACTTCTTGATTCAAGGCGATGAGAGAATTCCTCATCACCAGGTGCAGAGACACATAATGATTGTGTGTCTGGAGCAACTTTTGTCAAAAGATTTGCAAATTCTCTTGAGGTTGCTGGATCAGTAGGGCGTTGCGCCCCTACTGACCCCATCCATTTTTTGGCGGTCCGCCTCGCTATTGCGATTTCGCAACAACGTCGGGTCCGCAACCAATGCCCTTTTTGGCATACGGTCCAAAATTACGTTTAGTACCTTTCGGTACTGGGCGTAGAGCACTACACTCATGAGCATAGTGTCCTAACTTTTGACAGCAATTGCATTTCTGCAATCGCTGGTTGCTCGAAAAGCGAGGTTTCTCGCATTCGACATAAGAGAGGTCCATAGGTTCTGGAACTCCCAGTTCGTGTCGTCTTGAGATTGAGCCTGTCTCAAGCTTAAGTCCTTCCGTTCCATTAAGGATATTGCTTCTCAAGCGTATCCAGTTCCAAGCGGAATATGTGGATTTTTACGGGACCATCCGTAAGACCTTTCATGAACACCGTAATCAACGTGTGTTCATGAACTGGGTTGCTCGTGATACAACTCGTAAAAAGTCGTATGTGCTGGGCAAAAGCGTGAACATCACGCTGGTCTTGCTTGAGTTTCAGAAGCTATGATCGAGCTCTGAACTCAGCCCTAGGCGGTTCAAACGTCTGTTTGAGCCAGTAGTTAATAGCTTCTAGCGATCCAAAGAGATATGGGTAGCGCAACTTAAGGCCTAGTGCCCAATATTTGACACGACCTGCCAAATTTGACTGAGCAAAAATGCGACTTGCATTTGCTCGTCAACGATGTGACGAGCCCTTGTGACATCGTCCAACTCGACAAACCATCTTAAGAGGGAGTCTTCTTCGACTCCTCTGTACTTAGCGATGTCAACCTATAAGGCTTACGGACGACGCGTGTGCGTCATCCCATGTACAGGGGTCTGTACGTGTTGTAACCTTAATAGTTCTGCCTGTTGAGAGCCTTGCTGATTAAGCAAGACCACCTTCTCCTTCGCATCGTTAAATTCATGTTGTATTAACTTGGCGATGGCTGAATGGATGTCATCTCTGTCCAAACCGGACAGCATGGCCAAGATGGCATCGTTCCCTACGGTCGAACTCATTCGTTCGACCGCACTCCTTTGTATGTCACTTAGAAAGGAGTAGCTATCACGCGAAACGTGATGCATGTTTCCATTATCATCTAACATGTCCATGCTAGGTGATGGAATTGGAGTCCTTGGACAGACTACAAAGTGTTACCAAGTGTAACGTAGCTGACTTGTGCTGCTTCAGTACAAGTCCACTTCGCACTGCCTTAGTGCGCGTGCTGCCTCACGTCATTTCATGGACACTAGTATGTGCAGAGGACGACTGTCTTTAAAAATTTGCCTTAAACATGGTTTTTTTAAAAACTGTCTTAATATAATTAAGCTCTTCTGTTCTATCTACTTAAAACTTAATTACTTACATGTATATATTAATACAAAACATGTAGTAAAAGTCTTATCTGTCTTTCTCTTTGCGCGCGTCTAGCGCTGACTGGACCGCGGAGGAAACATATATAATGGTCTCTATCTAACATATTACCATGTAAGGTAATATTCTCCAAATGTTATCTACCTTCTAAATAATTTATTAAATAACAACCTTTAAGTGTCAATTTCATGTAGCGATACACCTCGTTACAGTCTCCCTCATCCGTCGACGCTCGACTCACAGTCGGCGTCACCATCGGTCTTCTTAGACGGATGGGGTATGTGATTCTCTTCGAGACCAACATAACGTTTCAGACGACACACGAAAAATACGGGGTACGTCTTCATATAGGGGGAAGGTTGAGCCTATAAATTTAGGTCTCCAACCTCCTCGTCCACAGTAAATGACCCAATGTGACAATAATTTGATAGTACCTCCAAGTAGTACAAAAACTGCATTTTTAGGTAAAGTAGCAGTACTTAATAGTACTTTATCTCCAACACTAAAGCGACCATTGTTTTGGCGACTATTCCGGTCAGCGATTTGTTTTTCCTGTGAGCTTGCCATCGCGTCACGGACTTTCTGTGTAATGGCTAATCGGTCATCCACAAAGCGTTGAACCTCGCTCACACTTTTTGCATCTAACTCGCCTTCGACGCCGCCGAGAAATCGGTCATAAGGCGTAACTTTATTGACCACTGCTTAACTGACAGGGTCACTAGGACAAGTTTCAGTCGCTGAGATGATACCCTCGCGGGTCATCGTTATATTGACAAAACTATGTCCCTCTTTCGCACCGAGTATAGTGAGGGGCCATCCCCCACTAAGACTCGGGCTGCGCACAAACGAGACTGGCGTCCGACGATGGCGCACTCCGTTAATATAAAACGGTGTCTCACCCGTACTGGCGTGGACCATTCTTTGGGAGTTGCTATAGTGCGTAAGACATCTGCCACGGCCCGATTGGCACGTTCTGTGTGGAATTACGTTATCCTAGCAGCTTTGAAGATGGGCTAACGGTCGAGATTGTAAACCGGAAGATAAGTTATGTTTTGAGTTTAGCTCGATCCTATCGTTAACTTTATCCTACCTTTATCTATTTCCTATCATTCGCTGATAGCTCTCCGACCTTCTGTGTACGCATTCAACAAATTGAATGCTGCAACGGGCACGGCTCAAACACCGATACCTAGAAAAGACGTAATCATAGATGGTACGTCTGAGAGTACGATCTTTTCGTCTATGGATCTGATGGATGGATTTCATCAGATCCTGATGCGTGACAGGACATCCCGTACACAGCGGTGAGCACCCCCAGTGGGATGCTCTGGAAATGGCTATTAATGCCACAGGGGCTTAGTAACGCCCCTGCAACATTCAACAGATGCGTAACGAATCTGTTGAGATCGGTGCGAATTCTCGCACCGAGTTATTTCGATATTCGTCCATAGCCGAGCCATGGACGGTAAGACGGACGTGGAAGTTCATAAAACTCACGTTCGTCAGGCTCTTACACTTATGCGAAAGCATAAGTTGTACGCAAATTTCAAGAAGGTTTTATTCGCTGCAAGCGAAATACCACTTCTTGAGTGCATTGTCGGTAAACACGGCGCGCACCCTGATCCCAAAAAGATCAAGGCAATCTCTGACTGGCCAGTC
>NW_027152194.1:0-7428 GCF_004359215.1 Bremia lactucae | reverse complement strand
GACTCTTTCCAAAACACTTGCGAAACAAGAACAAGTCGAGTCACTTTCAAATGCAATCTGCGCAATCCTCGAGGGGAATTTTGAGATCACACCATTTGTTGTTTTGGAAAGCTCGTCTGGTATGGGAAAGACGCAAATGGCATTCAACTTGAACGCCACTGGAAAATTTGATGTTTTCTACCTATGGGTTGATCACGTAGATGATAAAGGACAAGACATCAGTGCAGCGTATACATCACGTACCGATGTTTTCAGCATTTGCCTCAATTATGATTTTGAACTTAGAAAAAATCTTGGAGACGGTATGGGCAGCATTAGGTCATTGCAAGGCACAAAGTATTTATGGCTTTATAGATTTATTCATGCTGCACTGCTTGGAAAAAATGAAGTTGATGACGCTGCTAGGTCTCGCGAAGATGTTGAAAAGGCACTCAAAGATCGTGCTACGAGTGGAAAAAAGCCCTTCATCTTTTTCCTCGATGAATTTCCACGTTTTATTGATCGAAAAGCCACATCAAGCAATCCTGAGGCTTACGATCGAAAGTGTCGACTTCGTCTCATGAGAAACGTATTTCGATCGTTTGGACTTGTTGTGATAGTCAGCTCCACGAGTGGTACGGCACGAAATATTGTCTCGGCTTCCTCTGGATCTAGAAACAATTTGGATTATCTGTGGTGCATAGTGCATCCACTTTTACCTCGTACAGTAATCGGCAATGACATTAGAATACTGCCAACCGTTTTACAAGACATTATCGCTAATAGTCGGCCGCTCTTTGCTTGGAAAGCTATCGAGTATATGCGGGAAAATCCGTGGAGTGAGGGCAGCAATACAGCAAATTACTTAAATGCACTGGTTGGACATTTGGCACGGATATTTGCCGATATGAAGGAAAGACGATATCACGAGTTCATTATTGGTCAACTGTGCTTGTTGCTCTCCTCAAGTTATCGTGCTGAAGACGATAAAGTGAATTTGATTGACAGTCATTATGCTTGCTTAGATGAAAAGACGACATTCAGGCTGATACTGAGGGGTAACGGCCATCTGTATAAAGTCGAAGGCAAAATCAAAGCATACGAAGCCAAGATCGAGGCTGAAGACAGACGTACCTGGAAATGTCGTAGTGTTTTTCCTCACCCAGCGAATGACGTGCTACTACACTTGACGATGACCGGCGGTTTGTCATATCGTCCGTTTAAGCAGCCCTTGCGTGAGGTCCTATCGTCAGTCTTGACTACAACAATGCATTTTCATAATACCAACCAGCCTATGAACGATGGGCAGCGTCTCGAAGCATTGGTGTCAGCGGCCGTCGTGTTAGCGAGTCATGTTGGCGGACTCGGTGGGGTGACATTACCGACATTTTTGGGACGGCTTTTGTACGAGTTGGGCGTCAGGCCACAAGATGTGAGAATTGAATTACCTCGAGGCGTTGAGACAAGCGAGAATTTGGTCGTTCCATTCCTGTCTCCTCTAAACGTTTTGGAATGGCCAGCTTGGCTGCTTGATGACAAATTTATGAAGTTTAGCAATCTCGTTCGAACTAAAAACCGTGAACAAATCGACTTTCGTATTGTTTCCGGGGAGATATCTGGCGAATGCATGGACGATGGACATCCTCTTTCTCTCAATACAATGAGAGCGATACTGTCGCGTGTACCCGCTGATTCCAAAGTGCATTTGGTGGTAACGAGAGCGATGCAAAAGAAATATTTCAAGAAAGGAACATATGCAACATTTGTGCGAGAACACAACTTACCAGCAATGGATGTTTATCGTATTTCAGATGAGTCGACGCTTGAAGCAATAGTTGGGATGGAGAATCATGAATTGCATAAAGTACAGTGCATGGATGATGGCAGCACGAGGCTCTGCGAAAAAAAGCTGGTCATTTTCATCGTGATTGGCACTGGAAAAATTTAGTCAATTGAATTCTTTTTTTATTATGTTTGCTTTCTAATCAATACCAATTGCTTTGACGTACATTCTATACAATGCGTCTTCCGATTCATGTATTCTTCGCTGCTCCTTATTAACATGCTAATGATGTAACAGGGTGTCTCAGTACATACATATTATAATCTAAAAGAGTAATTATGAATATTATGTTCTATAAAAGGAAATAAGCAAAGAAGTACGAATAATTATCTTTCTTAATTATTTGACTTATAAGTCGGCAGTGCCCCGTGACATCGGCAGTGCCCCGTTACATCGGCAGTGCCCCATTACATACTCGCGCATCAGTGTCCAACCTTTGCGCGTCACCGCCAAACTTTTCGCACAAAGTTTTTTTTTATTGCGATGGGTGTTTAAAGCTCAGTTCTTGAGGTGGACCGACAGGTTATCTTTGCCGAGTAAATCTCACAATTCCCTGCAGGCTTTCTTTCTTACCTTCACCTGCAACAGCTTTGACTTTGATTTGGGCAACATTGTCGCGACCTTGGCTCATCCATCGCTTCTTTTTTAAAGAGAATTTAAGAATTGTCAACCTTAATAAGATCTTTTGCAAAGAAATCGAAACATACTCTAACTCATCGAGAACTGGCATTTTGCGTCGACGCCTTCGCCAAGTTGACTATAACGAGTTCATAGCATCCTAAGTCAGCAGGATTTTTTAGCTCTCTTCAAAATGTCAAGCAGCTCGGACCGTCGACATCTTAATAACTAATAGTAAAAGGATTTGGATGGCGTATCGCGTCTACTTTTTGTTAATTAAAAATAGCAACAGAACCACCCGCTCAGGAGCATGCCCATTACATGCAAATATAATAAAACCACTATGAAACAATGCATTGATGAGTGACTCTACACTTGAAAGACATATGATTAAGACACATCCTAAGTGTTCAGGCCAGGGCACACTTCCTCACAGAGAGGACCTATCTGTCATTAGCAATGAGCTTTTCATGCTTTGTGCCTCAATACTTTCTCCGAAAAGTCAGTGACTAGATGTTTTATTTTTCCTCAATGATTTGGCTATAAATATAAATCAATGCTAACGAGGATAACATGTACACGCAAGCCGTTAACATTGTCCGCGCGACGAGCGAGAAACTCGCTCCGTTCTCACGTTCAACCAAAATGTGACTTTAAGGTGTTATGATTAGCCGACCAGTTTGATGACCTTCTGTTGATGCATTCCGAATGATAATCGAAATAGAACGTCCATATTTCTAGATATGTCGTAACTCTGCTACCTATTCGGTTTGATACAATGGCATACAAACTCACATTATGAAATCGTCGAAGCAAGCGCCCTTTTGTACGCGATCAGCTCTAAGAAATGTGCTTAAAATTGCAAAACGGCCTTGTGACATTTTTCGATGTTCTCCACCTATAATCCACTCGCACGATTAGAAATGGGTCGCATTAGCTCTGCTCAAATCCTGTTCTCATCTTCAGATGGATGCATTGCCTTCGTAATGGAAGAATGCTGACGTCGGCGAAGGCTTTATTATTAAGAAGGCCTGTGTAGAATACCTGCCCATTCCTCGCATATGAAATAGGTGTATGCTTCGCGTCGATTGACTGGATATCGAAAATTTAGATCGAGGCCTGCACAACTCTTCGTAACCTGCCACCTTTGTCAAAGCAGAATAAAGACTTGGAGGACAGACGATGGGGCAAAGGTCGCAACAGACACTCGTTGGTATTTATTTACAAGACCACGTACTACAAGCGCAGGCTCTTTGCTTATAACGAGCCAGATTGGGCAGTAGTATTTGAAGTTGTGCTGTGAACTGACTCGTTCTTCATTCAAGAGCGTTTAGCTAGATTAGAGGAAGAAAGAATTGAGGCAGAGAGGCAAGAGCAGGAGCCGCCACCCGCTGAGTGTAGTGGGTTACTTTCTCGTTCAAGCAACCTCTCGCTTCACTACGCAATTTGTCGCGTAGAAAGAAGGGACAATTTAGGGTTTCAATGTGTAAAGGTACCCCTAAAGAGCCATATATAACAGAGCCTTTGACTCGGAATTAAGTGATCCTTTGTTTAAAGATTGCTCAAAGCAAGAGCTCTCTAGCAAAGGGAGTCCGCTTAATACGGCTAGAATCTTGTCAATCGCGACAATCTGGTGGATGCATCCTCTTCTGAAGCGCGGCTACAAGGCTCCATTAGACGAAAATAGCGTATGGAAAAATCTGGTATTATCCTTGATGATAGAGGCAGAATAAATATAAACCGACGCCAGACCAAGCGTCATGGGTATAGATTAGCTGACCCAAAGTCGGAAGAGCAGGCGCGACAAGGTCAAACATTGGCTGTGGCTTGCCTCGGCAAAAGTTGGAAAGCGTCCAAGCTCGTCCCCTCCAAATCAAGTTTGACAAGTTTATCGCTGCCGAGGCTGAACGATGCGCAATGGACAACCCAAACGTCCTAATGTAAATCGTGCGATCTAAAAAGTGTCAAAGACACGTGAGTCGGTCGAATCGTACTTAATCGAAATCCACGATTTTTTTTGCTGAAATTGAGCAGTTTGCCTTTTCGCCGTCGCATATAGTTCCTGGTATTGAGCCATCGCCTGATAAGATGCTACAAGGTCGTCTCTTTTCGTATCAAGATACGCAACGCTACCGACTGGGTGTGCATTATAATCAGCTTCCAGTTAATCGTCCTTTGTTTGAACCACAAACCTACCAGCGAGATGGCTTGATGACTATGAATGGCAATATGCATGGAACAAGCAATTATTTTCCGCATAGAAGAAAGGCCCACAAGAAAATAGAACACTCCGCTTTCGCACTTATGAGGGTGACCACGCAACTGTGGACAAGTCATCCACCTACGATGACGACAATTATTCGCAAGTTGGCATCTTTTACAATAAAGCTTTGGACATGGCTGGACGCGAGCGTCTGACTGACATTATCGCTAGCTCGCTCGTCAACGCGTCTGGACCCGTGCAGGCACGCCCGATTGAAAATTTTACAAAATGTGACCCGCACTGTGGGCGCCGTGTAGAGGAAAAGATCCAGGAAATGACGGTGCCAAAGGAAAACGACAAACCCGATCCGCTACCAGCCCCATCAGATCTCATTCGCCCCGGAAGCCATTTACTCAGGCACCGGCGTGCGCGGAGATGGATCCACGTCTATAGACATATTTTTATATTCCTGTAGCCATTTCAGTGATATCGCCGCTTTTTATTGGATAAGAAACGCAGAATCAGATAGAGCTACCATAAAAATGCGAAAAAAATGGTATTTTAGGGGTGACAACCAATATTAGTAAATATAAAATATTTTAACATATCATGATTAATTAAATTACTAACTAATAAATACACTAATTGATCTGAAAAGTAATATGAAATTAAAATTGATAACGAACTGACTATTCAATACATATGATTCGTACAAATAGTGTCTTCTGTAGCCAAGTTACTTTTTTTTATAAAATCATCAAAAAAAACTTCACTCACCCTTCTTCGCGTTGGCACGATGCCCGAGTCTGTTCATCGTCGCATCGTTTCGGAACTTGATATGAATTCGATGCAACGCATAAGCGACGCGCTCCTACTTGCCCAGAATCGCGCCCGTCGTGCTACAGACCGCACTAATCAGTCCGAACAGTTCGTGTAACGGGCTAAAGTTACCCTAATGTTACACAGTCCCCGTTAAGTACATTTAATGTACTTAAGGGGATAGTCAATTACTAAATAATAGTAATTAGACCCAACACTCGGGTGTGGTGCACATTTTGTGACCAACCGGTGCATTCACATTAGGAGGGATGACGCCCAGCGTCATCCGTGATGTGTGTACGTGAGGATGAGCCTCAATATTGATTGGGCTCATTTTCCCCACCTCTCCGGACATCATCGGGAGGTGGCAGGGCTAATGGCGCAAAGACTTGGTGAACAAGCCCTGGCCAGGCTCCTGGGTAGTCCTCCTGAGCAACATGTTGCTCAGTTGGAGCAGTTTGAGGCATTCGTGCTCGAACAGCGGAGGGCCGCGCAAGGCCAAGCGTGCCTTGTAGCGAATCACGCGACCGTTTTTGTCACGCTGTTGGCGAACACCCAGCGAGAGGCACAGTTTGAGGCATTCGTGCTCGGACAGCGGAGGGCCGCGTCCGAGGCACAGGGCCATGCTGCGGCAGAGTCCGTCACTCAGACTCAGGATGAGCTGAGGCATGAGCAGGCTCGGAGCGAGGCTCTCAACAGAACTGTTGAGATGCTCTCTGCCCGGCCGCATCAGCCGAGGCCCATTCGGATGGACCGCCCGCGTTCGATGGAGCTGCGGCGGACACGATTGTCCACTGGCTTTTTGCCGTGGAGCAATGCGGTGTCTCGTAGCTCATCGAGGACGACAGCCGGATGGTGTCGTACGCTATGTCGCATCTGCGCGGTAAGGCCTCAGAGTGGGCTTACTCGGCGCTTATGGCGGACAGAAAAGCGTTCCCTTCATGGGCGATCTTTAAGAAAAAGATTCGCGCCATGTACCAGCCGCCGAACAACGAAGTGTTGCTTCAGGCGCGCTTCTTTGGGGCGCGACAGGCGAAGCGATCTCTGCAAGAGTATGTGCAAGAGATGCGCTCGCTGTCCGCATCCATAACCGTAGGTCCGATTCCGGAGCACATTAAGGTGCCCACGTTTATGAACGGACTACGGCATGGCCCATCGCGACAGGCCCTTTTCAGAAAGGTGCCGTCGACGATGGAAGAGGCAATCCAAATTGCCTTAGTTGAGGAGCAATCCTACAACAGTGCCTCGGCGACAGCTTGGTATAAGCCGTCGGCCGAGAGGACAGATGCCACTCCTATGGAGTTGGGCAATGCAGACGTGGTCTGTTTTAAATGCGGCAAGCGCGGCCATATGATGGCTCGCTGCTATGCCAGGGTCCCTGCTGGGGCAAAAATGCCCAGCAAGAGGACTCCCTTCCCAAAGGGCGATGGCAAGAACCAGCGTGCGAGACGCATGAGTTCTGCNCAAATGGAAAGCGACAAACCTGATCCGCTACCAGCCCCATCGGATCTTAATCCGCCAAGGAAGCCATTTACTCCGGCACCGCCGTGCGCGGAGATGGCTCCACGTCTATAGATTTTTTTTATATTCCTGTAGCCATTTCAGTGATATCGCCGCTTTTTATTGGATAAGAAACGCAGAATCAGATAGAGCTACCATAAAAATGCAAAAAAATGGTATTTTAGGGGTGACAACCTATATTAGTAAATATAAAATATTTTAACATATCATGATTAATTAAATTACTAAACTAATAAATACACTAATTGATCTGAAAAGTAATATGAAATTAAAATTGATAACGAACTGACTATTCAATACATATGATTCGTACAAATAGTGACTTCTGTAGCCAAGTTACTTTTTTTATAAAATCTTCAAAAAAAACTTCACTCATCCTTCTTCGCGTTGGCACGATGCCCGAGTCTGTTCATCGTCGCATCGTTTAAGAACTTGATATGAATTC
>NW_027152193.1:19873-21060 GCF_004359215.1 Bremia lactucae | reverse complement strand
CTACTCCTTTTTAAGTGACATGTAAAGGAGTGCGGTTGAACGAATGAGTTCGACCGTAGCAAACGATGCAATCTTGGCATTACTGTCCAGCTTAGACAGAGATGCCCTCCATTCAACTATCGCCAAGTTTATACAACATGAACTTGACGAGATGAAGGAGAAAGTAGCCTTGCTGAATCAGCAAGGCTCTCAACAGGTGGAACTGTTGAGGTTACAACAGGTACAGACCCCTGTACCTGGGATGACGCAAACGCGTCGTCCCGAAACTTTAAAGATTGACATCTCTAAGTATAAAGGAGTCGAAGAAGACTCCCTCTCAAGATGGTTTGTCGAGTTGGACGATGCCATATGGGCACGTCACATCCTCGATGAGCAAACGCAAATCGCATTCGCTCAATCAAATTTGGCAGGTCGTGCCAAAACTTGAGCGTTGGACCTTAAGTTGCGCGACTCATACGTCTTTGGGTCGCTAGAGGTTTTTAAAACCCGACTCAAACAGACGTTTGAGCCACCAAGGGCTGAGTTCAGAGCTCGTTCAGAGCTTCTGAAACTTAAGCAAGGCAAGCGTGATGTGCACGCATATGCCCAGCACATACGACTCTTAGCGAGTTGTATTACCAATAACCCAGTCCATGAACACACGTTGATTACGGTGTTCATGCAAGGTCTTACGGATGGTCCCGTAAAGACCCACCTGTTCCGCTTGGAACTGGATACGCTTGAAGAAGCAATATCCGTAGCGGAACAGGAGGACTTTAGCTTGAGACAGGCTCAAGCAAGTTCGTCATCATATCGTCCACCTAGACGACACGAACTAGGAGGTCCAGAACCCATGGACCTTTCCTATGTCGAAAGCGAGAAACCTCGCTTTTCGAATAATAAGCGATCGCAGAAATGCCATCGCTGCCAAAAATTGGGACATTACGCTCATGAGTGTAGTGCCCCACGTCCAGCACCAAAAGGTACTGAACGTAATTTTGGATCGTATGCCAAAAAGGGCAACGGTCGCGGATCCGACGTTGTTGCGAAATCGCAACAGCGAGGCGGACCGCCAAAAAATGGACGGGGTCAGTAGGGGCGCAACGCCCTACTGATCCAGCAACCTCAAGAGAATTTGCAAATCTCTTGACAAAAGTTGCTCCAGACACACAATCATTATGTGTCTCTGCACCTGGTGATGAGGTATC
>NW_027152193.1:0-8269 GCF_004359215.1 Bremia lactucae | reverse complement strand
CCGTCATCCTCGTTGGAGGGATGTCGCGCTCAATATATTTGAGCCTACTACCCTCTAGTGACTGGCGACGAATAAAGTTATTCGACGCTCCGCAGTCCACTAGGGCTTTAAGTGACAAATCATTTGTCACTTTCAACTTCAAGGTGATGAGGGATACCTCATCACCAGGTGCAGAGACACATAATGATTGTGTGTCTGGAGCAACTTTTGTCAAGAGATTTGCAAATTCTCTTGAGGTTGCTGGATCAGTAGGGCGTTGCGCCCCTACTGACCCCGTCCATTTTTTGGCGGTCCGCCTCGCTGTTGCGATTTCGCAACAACGTCGGATCCGCGACCGTTGCCCTTTTTGGCATACGATCCAAAATTACGTTCAGTACCTTTTGGTGCTGGACGTGGGGCACTACACTCATGAGCGTAATGTCCCAATTTTTGGCAGCGATGGCATTTCTGCGATCGCTTATTATTCGAAAAGCGAGGTTTCTCGCTTTCGACATAGGAAAGGTCCATGGGTTCTGGACCTCCTAGTTCGTGTCGTCTAGGTGGACGATATGATGACGAACTTGCTTGAGCCTGTCTCAAGCTAAAGTCCTCCTGTTCCGCTACGGATATTGCTTCTTCAAGCGTATCCAGTTCCAAGCGGAACAGGTGGGTCTTTACGGGACCATCCGTAAGACCTTGCATGAACACCGTAATCAACGTGTGTTCATGGACTGGGTTATTGGTAATACAACTCGCTAAGAGTCGTATGTGCTGGGCATATGCGTGCACATCACGCTTGCCTTGCTTAAGTTTCAGAAGCTCTGAACGAGCTCTGAACTCAGCCCTTGGTGGCTCAAACGTCTGTTTGAGTCGGGTTTTAAAAACCTCTAGCGACCCAAAAACATATGGGTCGCGTAACTTAAGGCCCAATGCCCAAGTTTTGGCACGACCTGCCAGATTTGATTGAGCGAATGCGATTTGCATTTGCTCGTCGATAATGTGACGTACCCTTATGGCATCGTCTAATTCGACAAACCATCTTAAAAGGGAGTCTTCTTCGACTCCCCTTTATTTTGAGATGTCAATCTTTAGAGTTTTGGGACGACGCGTTTGCGTCATATCAGGTACAGAGGTCTGTACCTGTTGTAACCTCAACATTTCTGCATGTTAAGAGCCTTGCTGATTCAGCAAGGCAACTTTTTCCTTCATCTCGTCAAGTTCATGTTGTATGAACTTGGCGACGGTAAAGCTAAATTCTCTAAGCTCTACGAGTTTGTGCAACTCACTGAGTTGTTGAACCTATTAATTCCTCTGACTTAAGGAGCAAGGTGGCTCCGCTACAGCTTATGCCAAAATATATTCTACCGGCAACAGCTGTTGTATTTACAGAAGGAATCTGTATTTTAAAATAGGTAAGAATTTAGGTAAAAACTGGACAAAATTTTATGTTTTCAGTCAAAATAAACATATGTCTGTATCCTTATTAGGATTTCTGGTAGAGAACTTCAAAACATAAATCGTGATCTTTTTTATTATTACCAATGTTCAATTGTCGAATGAAACAATTAATATATATAAGATTGTTCATAAAATTATTATATCGATGCTTGAACTGATCACTACGATTTTTAAGTAAAACGCCATACCCCTATTACTTAAATATAATTTCTGTCACAAGATATAGCTGGAGGCTGACACGTGCATTACAACAAAAATTAATATGGAATCACGTTCAAAACTCATTGCATCTTGCCGTGTTCCATACCACCTTGACGAAAAACAATCCGTGTTTTATGCTTGTAAAATGTTTGTCACCGGCTGCGGAATGTTGCATTTTTCAATAAAGCTCAATATTTTTGGATGAGCGCTGAAGATAATACTTTGTACTTACTATTCTTTAGGTAATTTTAAAGCGTCTGCCGTCATTAATGCGTCTAGTTCGACACTCGCCGACGTGCCGGTGTATCCTCTTTTCTTTATTAAAAGCATTCACAGCTTTTTCCATGAGAATTATACAGCTGTCTCACGTCTAGCCTCTGACGGGCACCTTTCATTAGCACTGATAAGCACTAGTTAACCTTACATTGTGGGCGAGGTGCCTCGAAACTTCACATACACAAGAGTACAGTGAAGGGATAGAGAAAAAGTAAATCTGTATTAATATATTTAGTTTCCTACGTAACGATCTTCTATCAACTACTGATCTTATTATATTAATATCTAATTAAGAATTGTGCCTCCTTGCGCACCGCACAATCGTGTCTTGTAACGATTGGCGGGATTTATTTAGGCTTAAATCAACCAATCAATAAAGCTAATGTCGTATTGCATTAATACTATCAAATTTGGTATTATTGGACCTATTAAAGTCAAAATTAATCGATTATAATTTTATGCTTCTTTAACTCCTCCATTAGGAAATAATAATTGTTATTTCTCCTATAGGAAATATTACTTATGAAACAGGACTCCCCGTTACATCACCTTTCCCTTAACCAACAGTCACTATAGTAACTGATGTATGGTGACAGGAAAGACTATTAAGTCTTTCTCGTGATTTGCATTATTGGTTTAAATCAAGATACCGATTTATTTGCACTATTTATTTTGACCAAAATATACATGGCGGCTAATAAGTCTGTACGCGTGGCCCGTGAGGCTGCTAAGCTGGCAGCTGCACAGATCAGTGTAGCTGTTGGTAAAGCGAATGTTTCAGTAGACGCTAATGCGTCTACTGTGGGAAATACGTCAGCTCCTATTCCCATTGGGGATGACTGCTTGAACCGCTCACGGAAAACATCCAGCTTGTCAAGCCAGACCTCACAGCCTCCATTTTCTACATTCTGTACAAAGGCTGTCCAAGCTTGGAACAAAGAGTTGACACCCTGGCATCGATGAAGAATTCTGTTTCATCCTCAACAGGCCTGTGAAGCCTGGATGAGTCAAATAATGGAAATGATATGCCTGACCAACGAATTAAGTTTCCCTTGGAGGGCAGCCAAGGCCTCTTTTAGGAGTGAACCGCAACGTGTTGAGATCTGTCTCCTATTGGCATATGTTAATGTTATAGCTAACTTGGCCCTTGTAGCAAATCCTTAAACTATTTCTTTACTGGTGATGCAAACTAGCACTCCTGCCTCCACGGTCACTTAATTCCTGGTGACCTACACTTACGTCACCAAAATCATCATCGCCCATGGATTCATGATCAGATGACTCCTCACCAAAGCGGTCCGACGAAACAACCTCGTCATCACTTCTTTGGTAGTCACATTAGAGCCCAAAGGCTTAACGGATTCAGCCCCGGGTGGTCCGGTGGTCTTCACAGTCTCCGCTGAGTCGGGAATTGACGCTGACTTGGACCAGTCACCTACAATTGGTGTTGCAGGTGACTTGTCACCATCACCTGCAATGTAATCACTAGATGTTATGCTCAAACGGACAGTAGTCGGTGCACGCTATAAGCTGCACTGTTTGTCTAGAGAGGCAGGAATACATTCCCTCTCGTGGGGTAGACTTATGCCCATGCTGTTTTAAGGGTGCAGGTCATGCCCCTAAGGAAGCATTTTCCCTTAAAAATCCTCATTGGAGAACCACTATCGTTTACTAGATCCGTTAAGGGATTAAGAACATCCAATCCTGTTTTGAGTGCGAAAAGCGCTCGTTCTTCAATGGACCTTCTGCCAACGAGACTAGATATCGTCGTACTACAGCACGAGACCAGGAACGTCCAGCATTAGCTGGGAACGAGACTCTCAACTATCATACGAGAGAGGATACCCTCGTCAACGAACCAGATAAATCGTTCAAAGCGCCTTTTGCCTCACGGTGGTTTAGGAAGCTCTACGCTACTCACCATCGGAATCCGAAATGGATATGAAGGAGGGGAAATCGGGTTCGCCTCGTTTAACGAGCCCGAATCAACATTGAGATTTTGATCACTTCCTTTATCATCTAAGGGGTAACCTTTATCACGAGCGATCCAGTTGCCGCGAGTTAGCAGTGACGGTTGATAATGTTTCTCTTGACCAGTTGAGAAATTGTGCGCAGGTTGCAAAAGATCAACTGGCGAACGAAAGGACACATCAGTTCCCTGAAAATGAGCTGGTGACAGCTTGTCAGAAGATCGTTTCTTTGGAGGAAAGAGTTGATTGTTTGGTGAGTCAGAATCAGACTTTGTTCCGAGACCATAAGACTTTGGGTCGGGACCATCAGGCTTTGGCGGATACCCTTGGCCGTTCCGGTGAAATCCGGAATCGTAAGAAGCCTCGTGTTCATAGTATGGGCGGAGACGACCAATATAAAACGTAGGATTCGTACACATACTACGAGGCGCCTCGATCGTGTATGCATTCCCTTGGCGATGTAGTATACGAAGCGGGCTAAAAATATTTGGACAGTAATTTATCACTGCCCACATTCATCACTGCGTGCTTTGGTAGAATTACTGTAGATAGTTGGACTAGGTCATTAATTATCAATGAAAGCTTGTTTGCTCTTCCATTTGTGTCAGAGTTCCGTTTCTGTCGGTCCACCGCATCAGCGATGTAATCCTGCACGAAACGGACCACTACTTCTCTAGCCAACAGGAAACCAACTGCTGGCTCAATTTTATTTTGTTTTCAGTGCGACCGGTTCGCACTGCGGAGATGATAATCTCTTCGTTATTGAAAGTATTATCGCCCTCATTAATAGTATTGTTTTCGATGGGGAGTCTTTCGGCATCGTTGTCTTAGTCAGTAATAGCATTATTGTTATCACAGATTTTGTCCACTTCAATGTTAATTAGCTCAACATTGGTATCATTCGCATTCACCTTAGGGCTAATGCGTGATGAGCAAGAGCTAGAAGGTTCTTTGCTCGAGCGAGCCCCCCTTTAAATAAGAGTTACTCTCAAGCAGGGTAAGTATATGTGGGTGGCGGAAGCCGTTCACGTAAAACGGTGTATGCTTTGTAGAGGCTGCACTGAATTGTAGATGGCAAATTCTACGATCGGCAAGAACTTGCTTCAACTCGTAAAAGAGTTGACGTATCCGCGAAGTATCTCTTCGAGGATACGATTCGCAAGTTCTGTCGGACGATCTGCTTCAGGATGGTCAGAAGTTAACATTTTCAGCTGTGTTCAAACTGATTTGAATACAGATTGCCAGAACTCCACCGTAAATCTGGGTCTTGATCTGAGCTGTCACCTCGTGATCCCTTGAGAATCTATATCAGCTCATGGGGTTAACTTATGGAATCGAAATATCGTGTCCATAAAGACACGACCACAGCCTTTACTTGTGAACGACTCCGGGACTGCAGGAAGATATACCATCTTGCTGAAACGATCAACAAATACAAAAATACCATTACTCCTGTGATCGTCTTCGAGAAGAAATCCGAAGACGAAGTCCATAGGTACGAACTGCCAACACTCTGCCAAAAGAGAAAGAGATTGCTATGAAGCACGATAAAGCACTGGGCTTTAACCGTTGACAATCTTCGCAAGCACGTATGTACTGGCGGACGAACTCATACTGGCGTGGCTAGCAGAAGTCACGACTTATCGTGAGATATGCCTTCTCACGTCCACGACGACCACTTATTGGTACATCATGGCACTAATACATGATGCCTTAACGCAAATCAGTATGGGTAGGGATGACGACACGAGGTGTGTCGCCAGCAATGGCTGTGTAGCACAATAAACCATTGCATGTTGTACATTAATCTGATGAGGATCGATACAATTTCGGCAATCCTTCTAAGGATTGTTGGGATGTATTTTTAAGGCTATTTATCAACCAGTGGCCTTGTGCTCACTGATGAATTGCGCAACCGGCTCGAAATATGGCCGGCGCGAAAGGGCATCAGCGACGACATTAAGTCGTCCTGGCTTATACTCCACGGAGAATTTATACTCCGCAAAGAAAGACACTTCTATCGCCATTCTTTGCGAGAGGTGTGGGTTGTTTACGGCGTGCGTAAAGGCGCATGGTCCGTACGGTCTATATCCTCCAAAAAATAACCCTTAATTTAGCCAGTGCGTATTTCATGGCGAAGCGTTCCTTGTCATGCACTGGATAGTTGCGCTCAGCTAGTTGGAGCCAACCCGATTGAAAACGGACGACGCGCTATGCGCCGTCTGCGTCATATTGCATAAACGCACAGATGATTGCAAAATCGCTGCGTCAGAGACCACATGAAATGGTCGGTCTTGGTCCGCAATCGGCAGGATTGGCGATTGCAACAAGCTTTGCTTGATACCCTCAAAGGAACACTGACAATCAGCTTTCCATGACCACCTTACATTTTTCTTCAACAAAAAGAAATATGTATTGTCATTTTTTTTCGGCATAATTGCGTGAGTACTTGTGCAGGTACGACTGCACAAGACCTCAGTGTAAATACCCCAACACGCTGTGGAGTTAGACCCCGACGGCTGAGCTCAATTACAGGCAGCGTCGAAGTTCGACTACTTAAATAAGTTGAGTGTTACGAAACAAAAATGCTTGTTTAAAATGTGGAAACTGGAATATTTATTTTAAGCAATACCCAAGAAATATCAGACGTCTACTTATAAGAGACAGAGCAAAAGTCTTTTATCGACTGAGATTTGATCGTAGAGAACCTCGATGTGGTAGCGCAACCACAGCTTGCGACAGTTGGGGAGAATACTCCCCAAAAAAAACTTGAGGGAACAAGTCCCAATGGATCTGCTGAAATAAGTTATCAGAAACCTGTGGTCAAAGGCTCAAAGGTACCTTTGGAAATAAATTTCATCGAGGAAACTGAGACATTTAATGTCTAAGTAAAAAACGTATCAAGTGTAGGCGCTTCTGCACTGATTTTATAGCGCCTCCGAATATAATTTCGGAGATAACTAAATTGCTAACGCTTGAACCAAAACGGTCCTTTGTGGTCTACCTAGTGGTAAAGTCAAGCAGATCTACGTACTTGCCACAGATGACAAGTATGTGGTCTGTATCCGGTCAGCAATAGTATCTCCTGAGAACGAGCGGATTCTCAGCAGCTCATCGATGTACGAAAGCGTCCTAGATTAGATGACTCTGATGGAACGTTTTACGTCCCAATACTGAGAGTCTTTGAAGACAAACCCTTTATACAACGATTAAAAGGAATTAAAAAATGTCTATTTTAAATCAGTACCGTACGAGTTGCCTAAGGATAAAGGCACTCGACACGAAATCAACCTGATACCAGGTTCGAAAAACTGTGTCATGAAGCAATGGCCATTGCCTCGTGAACAAGTATTAGCGATCGACACATTTTTTGTCGATCGCTTAGCAGCGGGTCATGTTAGGGAGTCAATTTCCCCACATAGCTGTACGACCTTCTGTGTGCGGAGAGCAACAGGAGGATGGCGGATTGTGCATGCATTCAATAAATTGAACGCTGCAACGGTACCGGCTCAAACGCCTATACCATGAACAGACGTAATCATTGACGGTATGTCAAAGTGTTCTATCTTTTCGTCAATGGAACTGATGGATGGATTCTATCAGACTCTTATGCGTGAGCACGATAGCTCGTTTATAGTAGTAATCACCCAAGCGGTATGCTATGTGAGTGGCAAGTCATGCCACAGGGCTTAGTAATGCCCCTGCGACATTCAACAGATCTGACACCAATCTGCTAAGATCGGTGCGAGATTTCGCCCCGAGTAATTTCTGATGACGTCTTCGCTCATAGCAGAGCCATGAATGTTAAATCAAAGGTTAAAGTACGTCGTATTCACACCCGAAAGGTTCTTACACTATGCGTAAGCACAAGTTGTATGCAAATCTCAAGAAGTGTATCTTCGCTACAAGCAAAATACCCCTTCTTTGGTGCATCGTGGGTAAACACAGTGTACGCCCTGACCTGGAAAAGATCAAGGCAATAACGGATTGGCCTGTGTCAGTCGATATAAAGGGACTTTGAAAGTTCCTCGGCTTAGCGACGTCATGCTAAAGACCGAACTACAAGTGAGACCATCGCGCTCTTTCTTAGGACATCCCCACGCTTGTGGACGCTCCAAGACGTTCACCAGTTGGCCATTAAATGAACAAGAGACAGACATCGTCACGGCTTGATGCTGCCAGTTTGAACATGGCTCGTACTTTCTTAGCCATACCAATCCAAGGATGACATCAAATTTGTCATCCAAATCAAGTACGACGAAATCATCATCGTACTTTCACTCTTTAGCGTGTATTGGATGCCAACTATACGTTTCTATACTGATATAGATGCGCCTATTGCTACGCGCATTGTCATTTTCGTTAGAAGGATATCGCATCCAATA
>NW_027152029.1:2249792-2250557 GCF_004359215.1 Bremia lactucae | reverse complement strand
AAATATTCCTGTGTAGAAAACCCAACTTTTTTCTTTAAGTGTAAATGTAGGCACGTATTAATTCGGCCACTGTAACGGGGCACTACGACTTGTACTGTTTCAGTACAAGTCCACTTCGCACTGCTTCAGTTGCGAGTGGTGCTTTACGTTACACCTGGTAGCACTTTGTAGTCCGTCCAAGGACCACATTTCCCACATTTAACATGGACATGTTAGATGATAGTGGGAATACGCATCACGTTTCCCCTGAAAGCTACTCCTTTCTAAGTGATATAGAACAGAGTGCGGTTGAACGAATGAGTTCGACCGTAGGAAACGATGCAATCCTGGCATAACTGTCCAACTTAGACAGAGATGCGCTCCATTCAACTATCGCCAAGTTCATACAACATGAACTTGGCGAGATGAAGGAGAAGGTAGCCTTGCTGAATCAGCAAGGCTCACAACAGGCAGAACTGTTGAGGTTACAACAGGTACAGACCCCTGTACCTGGGATGACGCAAACGCGTCGTCCCGAAACCTTAAAGATTGACATCTCTAAGTATAGGGAGTCGAAGAAGACTCCCTCTTGAGATGGTTTGTCGAGTTGGACGATGCCATAAGGGCACGTCACATCGTCGACGAGCAAATGCAAGTCGCATTCGCTCAATCAAATTTGGCAGGTCGTGCCAAAACTTGGGCATTGGGCCTTAAGTTGCGCGACCCATACGTCTTTGGGTCGCTAGAGGCTTTTAAAGCCCGGCTCAAACAGACGTTTGAACCGCC
>NW_027152029.1:2236284-2243502 GCF_004359215.1 Bremia lactucae | reverse complement strand
CTTAAGACAAGTTAACTTAAGAGGGTAAAATGAAAACTGTATTAATATAGTTAAGTGTCTCTTAATCTATCTTTGTAAATGCTGACTTAACTATAACCTAATACTAAACATGTAAATGAATTCTTATCTCTATCTTATCTTGTAACTCTCTTTGATTACTTCTACAGCTGATTAGTCTGCGGAATAAATAGACATAATGGCCTATACCTATTTATGGATAAGAATTCAAGATATTACTATATAAAGTAATATTCTCCAAATATTATCTACCTTTTAGATAATATATTAATTAACACCCTTTAAGTGTTAATTTCTTGTAACGATACACCCCGTTACACAAGTGGTACTTTGTTTAAGCAATTGACCATCCCTAAGTGTACTTAACGGGGACTGTACCATCAGGGCAACTTAAGCCCGTTACAGAATAATCGAGGGCTGTTGATGCTGACATTATTCAACTTGACGTCAAAAGCCTGATCGACGCTTAGTAGCAAAAGTACCATCGTTGCTTGTTTAAGAAAATTGTTGCTTAAATGTGGTTACTTTCAGGAAAAGCTAAGCATTTGTACTGGGACTCGTCCCACAGCTCACCGATCTGATCCAAAATATTTTGGGCTACCTTAGGAAGTACTGCTTTAAGATGCTTACCAGTTTTACGATACTTTTGTGCTGATTTTCGTGATCCCTTTGCGGCCACTATTGATGATGATGCGCGCAGCAAGTTCAGCACTTCTTTAGTATTGATGTTTGTACTGTTTTTAACATCACTCTTCTGCACAACTGTCGACGCAACCTGCTCCTTGTAATCTTGAAGGTGAACAATATGTTCTTCGAGAGAATTTTCCATAATAAGCCGAAATACACGAACAGTGCGTGTCTGTCCGATACGATGTGCACGGTCCATAGCTTGCAGATCGACAAAAGGGTTCCAGGAGTGCTCAATAAAGATTACAGTATCAGCACCGGTAAGCGTAAGTCCTAACCCGCCAACTGATGTTGTTAACAGCAATATGTCAATTGATGGATCAGTATTAAATTTTTGCACGATGTGTAAACGCTTTGCATGTGTAGTTTTACCGTCAATACGGCAAAACCTTACTCCAGGTAGCGCATCCTCAAGCATTTTCTCCGTGAGATCCAAAGTCTTATGCAAGTGAGCAAACACAAGACAACGATGAGGAGAGATGTTAGCATCATCGGCACCGATGGCGAGAGTTGATGCCTGATTTCGAGCTGAAATATCAAAGCACTCGACCAAAATGTCGTGCAATCCGGTCATCTTCCCGGAGCATTTCCAGTCCAAAAGTGCTGCCTTCTCATTTGAACTTAGAGATTGAATGATATCGTTATCTACAACGAGTGCTGGGTGCACGCATATCTTGCGAAGCACTTGAAGTTTTATTAGCACGCTAGTCAGTGCAATTTTGTCTCTCTTCGTTTCATGCAACGTCGATTCTTTCGATAAGGTTGGCATAGAGCCTTTAGACTCATTTTGTGGTGACGATGCCAGCGAGTAAAGCTTCTTTTGCAGTGAAGATAACGGTAGCAGTACATTCGAAATAATTTTAGGGGGAAGCTCTTTCAGCACCTGATCTTTTGTTCGCCGAAGAATAAATGGTAGCATCTTTTGGTGCAATTTTGTGATTGCGATCGCTGCATTTTCCTTTTGTTTTGTCGTCGCGTTTCGCTCTTTTGACTTCGTGATTGGCAAAACAAACTCTCGTCGAAATTTAGTAAAATCACCCAAATATCCGGGCATCAAAAACTCGAACAAAGCCCACAAATCCGTGACATTGTTTTGCAGAGGAGTTCCACTCAAGGCAATTCGACGTGAGGCGCGGATCTCTAGAACAGCACGAAAAATCCCTGTGTTTGGATTTCGAATCAAGTGCGCCTCGTCAAGCACTGAATATGCAAAATCGATAGTTTTCAGAAATTCAATATCTGTTCGCAAAATTGAATAAGTTGTTATGATCAGCGTAAGACCATTCCTCACCAACCATGTACCGCTTCGACATTGAAGATTCCTTCGATCGCTTATTGGGACAGAGTAGTCGATAATAGCCGCAAAGACGCCAGGTATGTGTTTCTCCACCTCTTGGATCCAATGATGAACGATAATTGGAGGACACACAACGATACAAGGCATCAAAGCATTCGGGGTTGACCCTATAGTGGCGGCCATAGCAGACAGCGTCTGCAGTGTTTTGCCAAGACCCATATCATCTGCCAAAATTCCGTGAAGCTGATTCTTGGCCATAAAACAGAGCCAGTCCACACCATGCTGTTGGTATGTTCGTAACGATGTATCTGAGCTCAACCAAGTCCTCACATCTGTATGCTGTACAGCTTTTCCAGCTGTGAAACTTTCCAGAAAGCTGCGTGATACTGCATTTTCCTCGACAATTTTTCTCAGTGAGTCGGAAAGGTGTTTGTTTGCGTCTCGCAGGTCTATATCCATTTCAAGCGGGATTAACGGAATTAAATTTGCAAATGTTTCAGCTGCATACATGCGAACAATTTTAGATTGAGAGCTCATAGTCTTCATTGCGTAGTGAACAAGGCTAGGCAAGTACGGAGCTATTTCCACACCTAAAGTATGAACAATGCGATCAAGAACCATAACTGCAGACATAAGTGATTCAAAATTTGAGGAAGCATCACCATTATTTCTGAATGCCTCGAATACAGAGTTATATATGACCAGCATCGCATTACTGCGATGCTGGTTACTTTTAGCATGCTTACATATAGAAGCGATGCCATGAGCCACGCTGCTCCGCGTTTGGTGAGCTAAACGTGGCTGCTGGATTATCTTCGCCAGAGGGATAAGCCATGACAAGCAAGTTGTCATTGGGCTACTATCAAAATGGGGAACCAGAAATGAAATCAAGTGCATACATCGTTTGATTGTAAGCTCATCAATACCTTGCTGCTCCCACGCCTTCGATACGGCTGCTTCTAATGCGCGACACTTTTGAAATAATATGTTACCATATTGATTGCAAATTTTTTTTAAGACAGCCTCAGCGCCAACAACTCGAACTTGTGTAGGTTTTAATAATGAATGCGGAATACGGCGGCTTTGATCATTCTGGACAATATTGTCTTCATTCTGTATGTCGTTGTAGTCACCTGATACGCCCACCAAAGCAGTGGCACTATGGCAAAGGTTATTAATGATCTTTGCGACACACTTTTTCTGAATATGTGCCTGGCTCACAACGAATTGTGCAATTGATTCAGCTAATATGGCTTGAATCGCTTTATCCTCTTCTCGCATTAGCGAATTCATTAGCGACTTTACTAAAACTCCACACTTTTGAGGAAATGGGAGCACCTCGCAGTACGCGCAACTTCCAAGACCTTTTATACGATAATGCAACCGACAGAAACTTTGTTGAACGAACTCATCTAACACAAAAAGATCTTGCCGCTTAAAGTGTGCAATTTCGAATACCTTTGGACGGTCTTGCAGCAGTTCGTATGGAAATTGAGCGACATTCTCAGCAATTTTCCGTGAGGTGTCTGCTGCCGACAGAGAGTCGGGCCTATGCGTTGCCTGAAGTTTGATACCTTCGGAGGAAAATATGTCAATTACTCGCGCTTCCATCTGTAAGACTCGATTTAGTGATCCTAGCTGCTCCGTGTAAAGCACTGACCATTTCTGATTTTCAACATTCGGCTGAGCTGTTCTCCAGTGATTATCTGCAAATCTCTTCAAAAAAGATCCGATTGAATCTTGCAAGTATTGGATCCGCCGCGACTGTTTTTGTAAATTTTTGTCATTCAGTTGCTTCTCATAATAACTCCATTTAGATAGCGCTAGTAACACAGCACACTGTCGCTCGCCTGATTCGCTGTCTAAACCATTACGAATTGACTCGAGCAACTCTTTCATGCATGAGCTGACAAGAGGTACGTGTGCAAAGGCAAAGGCAGCGGCCTCAGCAAAAAGTACACGAGAAGACAAGTTTTCTGGTTTGCCTCGATTTGCGCTTGGAGAAAATTCTGCAGAGAGCTCATTATCACTTGATATTGCCGAGTTTGCCAATTTAAACTGCAAATTATCAATTTCGTCAAACGACCACAACATGCTCGTCCACCTTGGTAGATAATTCCCAACGACATGCATGAAAAGATCTTCTTTTAACAAGCTAAATATTATTTGCTTCCACGTAGAGAGCAAGCTCTGTTGCACAGACTTATCCTTCTCAAAAAGAATTTGAAGCAAGAAATGTTGAACAAATGTGGATAAACTCGACTGTAAAGAAAAAATCTGGCCGGAAAATATAGCTGCCACACAAGTTGCACACGATGCTCGCACAGTTTGTGAATGGTGATGGAGCATCGGTACTGTATACATTATATTCTGCCAAATAGCTTCCTGTACATCAGAGTTATTCTGCAAGAGTTTTGCAATTCTTGAATGACTATGCCAGGCACTCAGTGCATGAATAATGCTCGTCATTATTAATCCATTTTTTTTATAAATTTCAACAGAATTCCACAACAGTAGAGCAGCATGTGCGATTTCTTCATCTTTAACATTATTCACGAAACTCACAAAAGATCCAAGCATGTCAGCTGCGAGCACTAACACCTCCTCTGAATCAAACGATGTAAATGCCGATAGCATATCGCTGTAAACTAGTGGAATTAGCACCTGAGCGTGTTTTTTGTGAGCTTGGATCAGATACTTCAGCCCTAAAAGACCACCGTGACAAGCATGCCACATTGATGTACTGAACAGATTTCGCACTACTTGCAAATATCTAGCTAGCGTCATTTCATTAGAGAGGCTGCCAAGTAATATACCAAAAACCTGTGCGCAAACCTCACGAACTGGAGAGACTGACCCGTCTGCTGAGTAATCCACAAACTGATCCAGAGCCAGTACACAGATGCACCGAATCAAACTTTCTTCTAGCCACCTGTCAACAATTTCTCGACTTCCATGATTGTCTACGATTGATCTCACTGCTTCAACAGCGGCAACGAATTGGGCTGACAATAAAATTTGTCGCAACGATAAGAGAGCACCGTGACGAGTTTCCCATTTGGAATCAAACATACAATCAAATAAATCGGAGACCAATCCTGCAACAATTGCAATTTTTGATTGCAATTTAAGTTCAATCACTCGCTCTCCCATTACCTCTTCACCTTTAGAACTCATAATCGGGTCGACTGTTGTTTCTCCGACACGTTCGGATTTTGATCGTTTAAAAGCACATCTTTCGGTCGTTCTACACAATAAGTCATGTTTTCGTTTTTGCAAAGCTGGCAAAATCTCTTGTGCTGACTTCAAGTGCATGATCGTACCAGGCTCCTCGGTCATAATGGGCGCCGTCTCGCTAGCCTCAATATCGGTGGCAATTTCATGCGCATCTATGAGAACCATGCGGCACTTAGAACAATATAATAACTGATAATAAACATTTTGCATACGGTCCCAATTAAGTCGCGGAAGAATTATCTGTGTCAATGAATCCTCGCGCGTATTCCAAATCGGTCCATCTGCTCCGCTCAAACGCCTTAGTAATAGACGACGTTGCTTGACAGCATAACATCGCCGCTCTTGCTCAGTCAAGTTCGTTTTATAATGATATTCCTGCCACGCACCACACCGTTTAAATATTTGCTTGCATGAATTAAATTATGTCAATTCACCTACTTCTCCTCCGCTGCGTAATAACGGCGCCCCCTCCTTCACAACCATTTCAATGTCTACTGTCTGCAGACTGAGCGCTGAACATGAATTTTGATTAATACCAACTGCAAACACACCATAAAAATTGCCTTAGTTCCGCCCTAAAAAATATAAGTGCTCGCTTACATGAGACCAGGGCGAAGTGTTCGGCGACATTTTCTTTCGCTTTCTGCAATGAGCGCGCCACAACATCGAGACATTTTGAAGCAGCGACTCGAATGTCCCAGTTAACATCCACGATAAGAGGACGAAGCTGCTGCAAAATTGAAGCACAGACATCGGGAGAGCTTGACGCTACTTCGCCCAACTTCTCTGCGGCATTCTCTCGGATCTGTGCGCAGCTTCCGTCTGCTCATCATCAAAATATTTATCGTCAAATAAAAGATTCACCTTGTATTGTTCCTCTTATCGAATAATTACGGACCGCGCACAAGCAGAAAAAGGCATTCGAGGCGAGTTGCAGGCGCACTCATGATGTGTAATGGGCTAAAGTTGTCCTAATGTTACACAGTCCCCGTTAAGTAATCTTAGTGTACTAAGAGGATGGTCAATTACTTAAGGAAAAGTAATTAGACCCACCACATTGGGTGTGGTTCACATTGTGAACCACCCTTGTGTATGTGATGTACATAGGTGCATTGTAACGGGGCGTATCGTCACATGAAATTAACACTTAAGGGTTGTTAATTGATATTTTATCTAAAAGGTAGATAATATTTAAAGAATATTACTTTAAATAGTAATGTTGAGTAATCTTATCCATAAATAGGTATAGGCCATTATATCTATTTAAAAATCGAAAAAGTTAAAAATAATTCTAATATTACAAAAGTAAAAATTTATCCCGCAGACTAATCAACTGTAGATGTAAACAAAAGTGAGAGACAGATAAGATAAGATAAGATACGAAAGATAAGATAAGATAAGATTGGATGTTTAGTATTAGTTTATAAGTTAGAGTTAACAGATAGAAAGAAGATATACTTAATTATATTAATACAGTTTTCATTTTACCCTCTTTAAGCTAGTTGCCTTAAAGAGAAGTCTTCCTCTGCACATACTAGTGTACGTGAAATAACGTAAGGCATAACTCGCAACTGAAGCAGTGCGAAGTGGACTTGTACTGAAGCAGTACAAGTCGTTGTGCCCCGTTACACCTGGTAGCACTTTGTAGTCCGTCCAAGGACCACATTTCCCACATCTAACATGGACATGTTAGATGATAGTGGGAATACGCATCACGTTTCGCGTGAAAGCTACTCCTTTTTAAGTGACATAGAAAGGACTGCGGTCGAACGAATGAGTTCGATCGTAGGAAACGATGCCATCTTGGTAATGCTGTCCAATTTGGACAGAGATGCCCTCCATTCAGCCATCGCCAAGTTCATACAACATGAACTTGACGAGATGAAGGAGAAGGTAGCCTTGCTGAATCAGCAAGGCTCTCAACAGGCAGAACTGTTGAGGTTACAACAGGTACAGACCCCTGTACCTGGGATGACGCA
>NW_027152029.1:2228668-2233483 GCF_004359215.1 Bremia lactucae | reverse complement strand
TCACTTCGCAGGGAATTTTCCACAGGACTTCAAGTTCAAGGTCCTATGGGTTGAACCTCAGTGTACCCAAGGTTTTATATATCAGTTCGTAGGTTTTATTCATGCATGTGTAGGTTTTACTTGTAAAACCTCTAGGAGCCCTTGAGGCTAATTAGGAGTAGCGACAGGAACCATAACAGCTTTTCAATTCAGTTGTCATTTTGCCTCCAACCTCGCAAGCGCCCTCCAACGTTTCCTCCCCACGGTTCAGTCTCCTCTTGTAGTGAGCTGAACAAGGGACTTGGCCTAGTTCCATTACAGATTCAGCAAGGTGGTACACCTTGCTGCAATACCAGAGTCGATTACGGCTCCGGGTTGTGCCCGTGTCTTTATCGACACGGTGTTCAGACTCCATGAGTAACCCCGTGAACTGGTCTCAGATATAGATTCACGGGTCACGATTCACGGTTCACTGGTCTCAGATATAGATTCACGGTTCGCGGAATTTTGGCAATTTGTGTTCTGATCTCTCGGAACACGGCTGTCGGATGTCAACATCCGACCACCCAGAAACGGATGGTCAAACAGAACGCGTAAAACGCGTCCTTGAAGAGATACTTCGAGGTTACCTTCAATCGTATCCGAATTGAAGCGAGTTTCTACCGATGGTCGAATTTGCCATCAATAATTCGGTGTATGCGTCTACAACGCTGCTGCGGTTCGTGCAGCCGAAGGCGCAGCACTATCAACACCCCGCATGAGTTTGTTCTTCATAAGATGGAATTAAAAAAAATGGTTCTGACCAATCAACATCGTTTTTAAATTAAGTGGTCACATAGTGACCACTCCATCTAATGAAAGTCAGAGTGATTGTCGTAAAAGGGAGGGGTGATGTAACGGGGTGTATCGTAACATGAAATTAACACTTAAAGGTTGTTAATTAATATTTTATCTAAAAGGTAGATAATATTTAAAGGATATTACTTTAAATAGTAATGTTCAGAAATCTTTCCATAAATAGGTATAGGCCATTATATCTATTTAAAAATCGAAATGGTCGAAAATAATTCTAATATTACAAAATTAAAAATTTATCCCGCAGACTAATCAACTGTAGATGTAAACAAAAGAGAAAGACACATAAGATAAGATTTCTATTGCATGTTTAGTATTAGTTTATAATTAAGTTAGAGTTAATAGATAGAAAGAAGAGATACTTAATTATATTAATACAGTTTTCATCTAACCCTCTTTAAGCTAGTTGCCGTAAAGAGAAGTCTTCCTCCGCACGTACTAGTGTATGTGAAAAAAAGTAAAGCACCACTCCCAACCGAAGCAGTGCGAAGAGAACTTGTACTGAAGCAGTACAAGTCGTTGTGCCTCGTTACATGCATTCACATTAGGAGGGATGACGGCTAGCGTCATCCGTCACGCGAGGTATCTATAAAGATACGCTCGCAATACATATTAGTGCTAACTACAGAGATGACATTTTTGATTGGTAAAAATAGGTGTTTTTTTTAAAACGATCAAATATTAATCAGTCTGAAAACTACTTTATACTTGGTAAGTGCGCACGAGGAGCCGGATTACTGCTCCCGTGACGACACTTAACCAAAGTACTTAGTGAGTTGGGTGAGGTCGCTAACGCGCCCACCGCAACTACCTCACTGCACGCAAGAGAAGCTGGTTAAACCGCTTCCTCACTGTGCTAGGGTGTGTGTCTAAGTAGAGCGTGGCCGCATTACGACGTGCCCGCCTACACTTGGTAGAACTTGAAATCCTTCCCACGACCCGCATCTCTGCGTGTACACGTGGGGAGGAGCCTCAATATTGATTGGGCTTATTTCCCCCACCTCTCCGAACATCACCGGGAGATGGGAGGGCTTATGGCGCAGGAACTTAGTGAACAAGGCTCCTGGGTAGTCCTCCTGAGCAACATGTTGCTCAGTTGTAGCAGTTTGAGGCATTCGTGCTCGGACAGCTGAGGGCTGCGTCCGAGGCACAGGGCCATGCTGCGGCGGAGTCCGTCACTCCGACTCAGGATGAGCTGAGGCATGAGCAGGTTCGGGGCGAGTCTGTCAACAGGTTTGTTGAGATGCTCTCTACCCGGCCGCATCAGCCAAGGTCCATTCGGATGGACCCGCCCAAGTTCGATGGAACTGCAGCGCACACGATTGTCCACTGGCTTTTAGCCGTGGAGCAATGCGGTGTCGCGCAGCTCACCGAAGACGACAGCCGGATGGTGTCGTACGCCATGTCGCATCTGCGCGGTAAGGCCTCAGAGTAGGCTTACTCAGCGCTTATGGCGGACAGAAAGGCGTTCCCTACATGGGTGATCTTTAAGGAAACGATTCGTGCCATGTACCAGCCGCCGAACAACGAAGTGTTTCTTCAGGCGCGCTTCTTTGGAGCGCGACAGGCGAAGCGATCTCTGCAAGAGTATGTGCAAGAGATGCGTACGCTGTCGGCGTCCATTATTATTGGTCCGATTCCGGAGAACATTAAAGTGCGCACGTTTATGAACGGACTACGGCATCGCCCATCGCGGCAGGCCCTTTTCAGAAAGGTGCCGTCGACGATGGAAGAGGCAATCCAAATTGCCTTGGTTGAAAAGCAATCCTACAACAGTGTCTCGGCGACAGCTTGGTAGAAGCCGTCGGCCGAGAGGTCAGATGCCATTCCCTTGGAGTTGGGCAATGTAGATGCTGTCTGTTACAAATGCGGCAAGCGCGGCCATATGATGGCTCGCTGCTCTGCCAGGGTCCCTGCTGGGGCGAGGCGCCCAGCAAGAGGACTCCCTACCCAAAGAGTGATGGTAAGAACCAGGGTGCGAGACGCATGAGTTCTGCATCGACCACTGTGGGGTAGGGAAATGCACGAGCGCAGTAGGGGCGGGATGCCCTACTGGCGCATACTCTGAAGTCACCCCTAAGTTCAGAGTTGTGGAACAAATGGGTAGCATAGTTCTTGAGGTCTTGAAATATCGGACCTCAACCCGGCTGGTCTATAGCGTTCAAGTAAGAGGCTATAACCAGGTGATGACCCTCCTAGTGGATTCGGGTGCATCACAAAATTTTGTGAAACTCGCGGCTCTAAGAAAGCGACCGGCGATGTTTAAATCGCTTTGCCAGGATGGCAAGCGAGAAGAGGCGACCGTTCGTGTAGCGAACGGCGCGCTCATAAATTCTGAGGGAGTTCAAGTAAAACTCGCCTTCAGCTTTAGTGACTTCTCTTGTAAAGAGAAGTCCAGAGTGCTAGGGATGGAGAGTCCGTAGTGCCCCATCCTAGGTATGCCATGGTTGGCAAAACACTAATTATGGATAGACTGGTGTACACGCACAGTTGCGAACTCTACGCAGGACACCGGAAAGGATGTGCTCCTGCGAGAGCGTATGCAACTAACGTCGTGTCGAACACAGTTGAGGGTGCGTTGACGGGATGTCAAACGTCACCAATTCCTACTCAGCTCGTTGAGACTGGGGTAGTGAAAAGAGCCACGACAAGTAGTCATGTGTCCCATAGTACTGCACAGAGCCGAGAGCCTGTGGCAGTAGACGGCGAGCTGACAGGAAGTCAAGCGTCGCATGAACCGGCACAGTGCCTAGAGCCTGGTGCGGTTGAAGGCGTGCCTTAGCCAGGAGTACAACGGCACCCGCTTCCCAGTCAAAGGTCGTGGTGACTCGAAGAACGACTACCCGACAGATTAAGACAAAGCCACGTCTAAACGAGTAACATTTCGATCAGGACGGGCCTTCAAACAAGGTGTTCGAGGCCGTCGAAATGGCGGGACATCCTCACTTGAGGTGCTTCAGCAAGTCTTTAAATCTGCCGAGGAGATAGCAAATCTCCCGAGATGTCGTGAAATCTGTTCCTTGACGAATTAAAAGAAGGAAAGATCCACGAAATAGTCGCAACAGTTTCAGAAGAGAACTTGGTGGACTATTGCTCGTCGTCTTAATGGACGAGAGCGTCCTAGAAACGGACAATAAGAAACATTTCGCTGGTCAAGGTTGGAATGCCTTGAGAGGCACTCCATTCTATGACGTTCTGTGGATACACCGGTATGCCCGAAGAGTGCAGCCTATTGCAATAAGGAACCACACGAAATCCAAATGTGAAATTACGCACCAAGTCGGGTGCAACCAGGCAATATCCGCTCACGAAAGAACGACTCGATCATATCGAAGAATTCATCGAAACAAGCGACGCGACCTTGCGGCAAAGCAAATCGCCTACTCACACAACACTTGGTGCCTAAAGCCAAAGGTGAATGACGCGTGATCCACGATTACAATAAGCTGAACCCGGCAAACATACCGGCCCAAACGCCAATACCGCGGGAAAGTCAACTATCCATTTCGCGTTGTATTTTTTTAAAAGGCAGACCCAGACAAGGTAAATTCTGTAAAGGAATGGCCAATCCCACGGCATGTGAATGATTTGTGCCAATTGCATGGGCTGGCTAATTACTTGCATAAGTATAGCAAGAATTATGCTGAGCAAACTAAACCATTATATGATCTCCTTACAAAGGACACAGAATGGGTTTGGTTAAAAGAACAAGAAGATGCGTTCACATCAGGAAGTAGTCTCTTGTGGAGGCACCGGTGCATTGCAAGACGCGGATAAGCCCTTTAGCGTCGTCTGCGATGCAAGTAATTTTGCAATCGACAGCGCGCTCATGCAGAAAGATGACGACGGCGTTGACCGTGTCATCTCTTATAAGTCCTGACTTTTAAAAGCCGCAGAAATGAATTACCTCGTGCATGACAAAGAGCTACTTTCAATATAGTATGCTCTTGTCAAGTTTCGTGTGCACCTACTGGGCACCGA
>NW_027152029.1:2214896-2227135 GCF_004359215.1 Bremia lactucae | reverse complement strand
ATGATCCTTCACGAGCTCCATGATGCGCCATCTAGTGGCATCTGGGCCGTAAAAAGACATTCTTACGAGTGTCAGAGGAATTTTGGTGGCCACACCTATATAGCCTTTCCCCGTATATGAAGACGCACCACGTATTTTACGTGGGTCGTCTGAAACGGTACGTAGACCCAAATGCGGTCACATACTCCCATCCGTCTAAGGAGACCGATGGTGACGCCGACTGTGCGTCGAGCGTCGTTCGGGTGAGGGGGTTGGAGAAGGCGAAAAACTTTCAGCCGGCCGACTTCTCCCACCACGAACAGAACTTAAAGAGCGAGGGACATCACGCGAGTAACGCGGATTCCTCATTTTGCAAAGAGGTCCAAGCGAGTCTTCGGTCCTCAAGAGATTGTTTCACTGATGTGAACGCATCTTCTTGCTATCTTAACCAAACCCATTCTGCGTCCTTTTTAAGGAATTCAGGTAATGGTTTAGTTATCATTGCCAAGCTCTAGTTTTTGGGAACAGGCGTGTCTTTAAAAAAATTAAACAAAAAATAAATACTGGCCACTAGTTTTTGCTGAAATTGACTCGTGCTAAAATTGGTAACGTAAATAAATATCAACTGCCGCTGGTATTACTAAAGGGGTAAGAGGTAAAAAAGTAAGAATTTCAGACCGCTTTAACCTAAGAAAAACTTAAGGATCACGAGAGATATAATTCAGCAGAGAAAGTCAAGAAAGCAATTGCTGGAATATTTTATTGTAACGAATTAAAGATATACCCCAGTATGTTTTTCTAATTTCAGGAAACTCTTGCTGGAAAAGGTACCTTAGCCGCTAGAAGGGATATTATTTCACGTATTAAAGATAAAATAGCAACTGAAAAATTAGAGTGCTCAATTTTGATGGACCAGTTCCTCCTATCTTTCAATACCGCCCAACCATCGATAGCCGAATTGTCTAGAGCAGTATCCATTGATAAAAGCAGGGCAGATAATTTTTGGAAAATTCAGTCTTATTTGGCTAGAGAATAGACTTATCTGTTTGCCAAATAGTTGAAGAATCCGGGTATAATATAGATTTATCGGCGCTCCACCAACCAATTTCAGCGAAATATCCCTGATCTCCGCTTTAATTCGATTTCTTCAGTTTTATTCTTTTCTTCTTTAACCACAAGAAGGTTTAATTTTGTTCCAAGCTCACCGCGCTTTCTTTTTGGATTTTTTTCTTTACAGTGCCAAGCTATTGCATGCATCAAATGTGTTTATACAATTTATTTGCGGCAAAGAAAGCATAACAGCACTAGGGAGACCGGAAACTGTACCATCAGCATAATTCTTGCTATACTTATGCAAGTAATTAGCAAGCCCATGACATTGGCGTAAATTCTTCACATGCCGTGGGATTGGCCTTTCCTTTACTGATTGTACCTTGTCTGGATCTGCTCGTACACCATGCGTACATACGATGCAGCCCAGCACAGGTATCTCGGGGACCCCTTTGACGCATTTTTGCAAGTTGACGTTCAATTGGGCGTCCTCTAGAGTCTGTAACACAGCGTCTAAATGACGCTTGTGCGACTCTATTGCGCTCAGCCCGTCCTCGGCCCTACAATGCACGAATACATCGTCAAACTAATAAGGCGCGTAGGCACGGTGCTGACGCATCACGTGAGCCACCACTCGGTTGAATGTCGCTGTTGCATTTTTCAAACCTTGGGGCATCACAAGCCACTCCCAAAGTATACCGCTTGGGGTACTTACTGACGTTTTGGCTGGGGGCACGCTGAATCAGCAATTGTCCAGCGTGTGTGTCTGCCTAATCAGGCTTCTCGCGTGCGCTCACGCTTCTTATCTTCCCGTCAGGGGGAAATAGGTGAGAGCTCGCAACTCTTGGACATAAGAGCCCTGCCAATGGCAAAATCTGATGCGTCACAGACGACACTGAAAGGCCAATTTTGGGTTTGGCAGTGCCAGAATCGGGGCATGGATAAGACTATCCTTAACTGCTCGAAAAGCAATATTTTCGGTGCTAGTCCAACACCAATATGTATCCTTTTTAAGGAGATTAGACAATGGCCTAGCCATATCAGCGTAAATTACGCAATATTAGTGTAAATAATTGGCGAGACCCAACCACTTACGCAAATCCTTTTGGTTTTTAGAAACCGGCCAATCTACTATGGCTTTTACCTTAGCGGGATCCGCTCTAAAGCCTCGCTTTCGAGAAGCTGTTGCTCTTTCGAGCTTTGCGCAGTTTGCGCAACGAACACGCCTGACGAAAGTGTCGTGATACCGCACATCGAACATTTTCATATATTTCGTTGCTGTTCCACGGCTTGAATCCCCGCTTCTTCGTTTTCGTCAGCAAGGCTGAGATATATGATTTCCGGTCTATTTGACGAACCCGATGTAGCCATCCTTTAAATCCAATGCGGAAAGGATCGTTGACTTTCCCATGGAGTTTAACAATACATCTTTCGGCGGTATTGGCGTATGCGCCGGTATGGTCGCCGGGTTCAGCTTATTGTAATCATGAACCACGCGTCATCCACCTGTGGCTTTACGCACACAAAAGGTCGGGCTGCAGTTAGGTGATTTGCTCTCACGCACAGGTCCCGCCTTCGCTCGCTTGTCGAAGAATTCATCGATATAATCGACTCGTTCTTTCAGCAACGGATATTGCATGGTCACACAAGACTTGGTGCCTAATTTCAAATTTGAATTTCGTGCTCGATGCCCCTATCTGCTAATAGGCGGCTCGGCACTTCTTCTGGGAATACATTGCGATGTATCCACAGAACGTCATAGAATGGAGTGACTCTCAAGGCATCCCAACCCTGACCAGCGAAATGTTTCTTATTGTCCGTTCTAGGACGCTCTCGTCCATTAAGACGACGAGCAATAGTCCACCAAGCTCTCTTCTGAAACTGTTGTGACTATTTCGTGGATCTTTCCTTCTTTTAATTCGTCAAGGAACAGATTCCACGACATCTCGGGAGTTTTGCTATCTCCTCCGCAGATTTAAAGACTTGCTGAAGCACCTCAAGTGAGGATGTATCCGCAATTTCGGCTTCGACGGCCTCGAACACCCAACTGTGTTCGACACGACATTAGTTGCGTACGCCTCTCGCAGGAGCACATCCTTTCCGGTGTCCTGCGTAGAATTCGCAACTGTGCGACATCGGACTCTCTCATGAGTACCTGATAGTAGGGTGCGTTGACAGGATGTCAAACGTCACCAATTCCTACTCAGCTCGTAGAGACTGGGGTAGTGAAAAGAGCCATGACAAGTAGTCATGTGTCCCATAGTCCTGCACAGAGCCGAGAGCCTGTGGCAGTAGACGGCTAGCTGACAGGAAGTCAAGCGTCGCATGAACCGGCACAGTGCCTGGAGCCTGGTGCGGTTGGAAGGCGCGCCTTAGCCAGGAGAGCAACGGCACCCGCTTCCCAGTCTAGAACGACTACCCGACAGATTAAGACAAAGCCACGTCTAAACGAGTGACATTTCTATCAGGACGGGCCTTCAAACAAACATGGGCTAAGAAACGTCTATAGACATGTAACATATGAATACTCACTCCCTGGTTCTGTCACGGAGATTAAATTGGCCAAAATAACTCGCTTTTCGCAATTTGAAGAAAAACAGAGTTCATGGCCGTTTCCTCTCTGATCCAAAAAAGAAAATTTCTCATTATTTGCCCTCGTATGTCTTGACACTCAAGACAAGAGGGTGACCCTTAGGCTCCTAATCAGGTACGAGAATGTATAAACTGGTATAAGTACCGCTTGGTGGTCATGAACTGTCCAGTAAGATTGGATTTAAAGTGCATGAAGGCTTCAAGACTTGCATCAAGCACGTCTGGGTCGTGAGATAGGACATGATCCATTTGCTCGGGGCCAAAAGCTATAAGCTTTCCAAACGCTAAGCGTTTAGCTTCTGATAGTTTTGTTAAAGATTGCACCTTAGACAGAGTTAGTCTTATGAAGACTCAGCCATAATTTGACTACGAGTGCTACCAGGTGTAGCGGATCTACCTCGCTTCATAAATCCGAGGAAGGCATATAGACTCATAGAACTGTTAAAGTCTATAGAATTAGTAAATTGTACAACTCGAAGAGTCGCACATGTAGCGGAGCTACCTCGCTCCTAAAGTCAGAGGAAGACTTTCAGACTCAGAGAGTCACTTAGTTCTATTGAACGAATGGGTTTAACAACTCAGGGAGTCGTACAAGCTATAAAAGCTTAAGGAATCCTAGTTAAAGGGATTCAGGGGTTCGTAGAACCAAGTGGCAACGAGTGCCCAAGAGAATGTACCTTAGAAAGGCTTCTATCCCTTACAGATCAATGCGCAAGCCTTAGGAAGGCACTTAACACTTTAAGATCAGAACGGGAACTGCACTTTATTTAATTATTTAAATCTAAAAACCCTACTCGAGCTAATTAAAAATAGATTTTGGCCGCCAAATTTATATCTGGCGGCGACCACATTCGTTACCCATAATAAATGGGATTTAAGTAACTAACTATATTACAATCAGATAAAAGGGTATTTTACGCATAAAGTAAATGTACCATAACAACGGTTCTCCAACCGATGTGTGCCCAATTACACCCTTCCCCATCAGACTGTTGACACCGAGTGACAACATTCGCTTCGTTTCGTCTTTAAGGTTGGAACCTAAACAGCTAACCGTTCGGTTGGCAAAACCATGGGCAGAAGTGGTAGGTAGTATCAGTGGCAGAGCATCTGTCTTGTAAACAGAAGCTTCGCTCGCAACCCAAGAAATTGATGCCTGTTGGTGGCGTCCACACGACCACGTGGAAGGTGTCACCATTGCTAACGCAGTAGACCGACAGAAAACGGAATAGTAGTTTTAAAGTTATCGCGAGAAAACACTCGCAATGAGTGATGATATTCGAGTGCTATTAATCAAGCTAGCTGATCGAGCAGTTTTAAAGGCCTCCCATTAATCATGGTTACAGCAGTAAGATCAACTTCATAATGTTCTATCAGGTATTTTATGAGCTCTAAGTTACCTTTAATAACAGCTGCATAAGATAGAGATAAGAATTCATTTACACAAGCTAAAGTGGTATGCGTGGATGGCGTAAGCCTATAACCTCTTCTGAACTTTTCATTATTAAAAAATAATGAAAAGTTCAGAAGAGGTTATAGGCTTATCCTTATTATCTATTAGTATATACAATTTTAAGTTGTGTGTTTTATTTCCTTTGTCTTATGCAATCAAGCGTGAGTCACAGACTCTGAGCAGCTTCCTCGACGATGAGGAAATGGTTGACTTTGAAAGTCACTCTCAATAAGAGGAGGAAAAAGAGCGGCGTTCGCTCACGCCTTCTCCTCCGGGTGAACGCTGGCGGGCCCTGAATCCGTTCCCAGAACGTGGTGCCGCTGATTTTTTAACTGCATTGAGCAGGACACGGGACCCTGAGTCCAACATCATTACGAATCCGCTCGATGAAGAGCAAAAGCAGATAACCCTCATAGAGGAAAGAGCTTGTCGTCGACCTACCGAGATAGCGAGAGCTAAAGCTCATAGTGAATATAGATTCACTCCGCTTAGTGTGGACGAGTGCCAAAGAGATAGCGGGTCATAGCTTGGCCATCTGGATCTCTGGTGACCCGGCGAGGACGCGGGAGGAGATCGCTGCCCGCGACGCTCTTCATGAGCAATACCTTACGCCAAAGGTAATGACGCGAAGCCAGTATCTGACGCGTTTACGTGATCAAGCCCGTGTGGCTTCGGTAACCCCCATGATGGGAATTCCGATCGTTTTGTTTCCAAACGAAACAAGGAGTGAAAATGAAGTCTCATTTGAGAATTGGGTTCACCGGGCTGCCGACTTCGTAATATCTGGAATATCAGAGAGTCTGCGGATAGAGGTGATGTTCGTTTGGAACGGAAGCTTCGCTTCGATTTCACTAAGCTTAATGCCAAAGGCCAGTTACGTTCGACATTTATGCCACAAAACGAAGAAAGGCCTAGCCGATATTTCAGTGATTCGGTTGACCGTACAACCATAAATCGAAGCCGCACTGAGGCTAAAGATCCACCTAATCCCACGTTTAGTGGTGGAAGCGTCGTTTGACGCGAGTTGACCCTGAGCTTGGCACTCAAAAACGTCAACGGCGTACGGGCAATCTTGCCGAAGAGGTACCTCGAAATCCCAGCAGTTTTCAGAAGAGGGGTACCCTATCCACTTCACTAGATACTGGTATTGACCCTCACGATGACGTCGCTTTAAAAGTTTCTCTACATCAAGCAGCGCGGGAGGGGGCCGAAATTTCGGCGGAAGTATTTGATGCTCTACGGCACGAGGTGCAACTTCTACGTGAGGTCCTTACTCGGGTTGAGAGCTCTTTTGAGGCGGTTCGGGACCGTCTTTCGACGCTGGTGCGTCAGCAGCCTCGTTTAGAGGGCCAGTTGTATATCCTGGTGAGGATGCAACAATCCGCGGCATGACCGCCTGTCTCGGCGCAAGCGCCTTCAAATCCACGTGGGAAGGGTCCCGATATGGCTTAAGCAAGCCAACGTAGAACACTGGGTGTGTACGTAGCATGCTGGGAAGGTTTAGCGTATAAGCTAGGCCCTTCTTGGCCACGACCGTAAATGGTCCAATAAAGCGCGGGTGCAATTTGGTCTTGAATACCACAGAAACCAAGTTGGTAGGTAGGTTTTTAGCGTTTAGCAAAACTCGGTCTCCGACCAATTAATAATTAATATAGCTTCTGCCTTTGGCATCTGCTTGTTCTTTTTGTTTGTATTGGCTATCAGCCATCGTATCCCTTACGTGTCTTAAGACACTAAATCGCGTCGCGAGAAACTCGCTTACTTGTTTCCGAACGGTAACAGGGCTGATATCAGCAAGCCTATCGGCTAATTCTCCCCCACCAAGCCCTGAATCACGCAGTGGTATCGTTAATAAAACGCGTGGGTGGATAAGACCGTCTACATAGGACGGAGTATAGCCTGTAGAGACATGAACAGCGTTATTTAACGCAAACTCCACCACTGGGAGCATTGAGCTCCAGCGCTTTGGTGTCTGAGCACACACGCTGCGTAAAACATCTTCATAGACGCGATTGACACGTTCAGTTTGACCATCGGTCTGCGGATGGTCCGCAGTGGGCATATCCAATCAAGTGCCAAGTACTCGGAAAATTGATTTCCAGAATTTACCCGTGAAACGGGGGTCCCGTTCAGAGACAATTGCCACTGGCAAACCATGTTGTCGAACACGCGATCGATAACCAGCTTAGCTGTCATCTCTCCATCAATGGAATCCGGCACGGCCGCTAAGTGATCCATTTTACTCAATCGGTCAACAAAGACCACTGTACCGGAGTTACCGGCTGAATCTTTTAAGTAGACCAAAAACAAAATCCATACTAATGAATTCCCAGCAACCTATGGAGACGGGAAGACTCGCCAGTAGCGCAACATCATGCGCCGAGGGTTTAATACGTTGGCGCGTTTCGCATGTGCGAACATATGTGCTGACCCATTAATAAAGTTTGGGCCACCAATAACTCTGGCTTATAGAGCCGTAGGTCTTTTCTCTACCGAGATGACCACCAAGGACAGTATCGTGTGCCTCATAGAGGATTTGGTACTTTAAATCCTCATCATGAGGAAAAACGACACGCGGAGGGTCCGCGATGTCTGTGCAATAAAGCAACAGGTTGATATCGACAGAAAATACATGTAACCTTGCACGCAAACGTGCCGACAATTTAATGCCTGATCCGAGTTCTTTAAAGCTCGTAGCAGAGCTACACACTGTTCACCCTTGGCGTAAGCCGAACGGATTAATTCAGGAATAGGCGACGAGATAGTCGTTAAATAAGAAAGCTCATAATCCGGCCTGCGTGATAACGCATCGGCCAAAGCAGTCTGCTTGCGGGGTTTATTAATCACCTCGAAGTTGTATTCCGCGAAAAAGGATAGCCATCGGGTCATTCTCTGTGAGAGATGGGGGACTTAGTCGCTGTGCGTAATGACGCGTGATCTGTATATATCACAAACGTCTTAGAGCCGAGCAGATGAACTCTGAATTTGACGAGAATACTTCATAGCAAATAACTCTTTGTCATGAACTGGGTAGTTCTTTTCCGCAGCTTTGAGCTGTCTAGACTCGAACGCAATAACACGTTCGTGCCCATCAACATCTGTTTGTAACAATGAAGCATCCTGAATAAGGAATTTTGTCTGCGCCAAAAACGCATTTAGATGCATTGGCATACAATTTGCTTGTGCGCATGCACTCGAGCACCGCTCGCAAATGGTCTAAATGGTTTTCCATATCCGACCGACCGTGCTCCGCACGACTATGGACAAAAATGTCATCGAATTAAGTATGTGCATAACCTCAATGAGGGCGAAACATTTGCGTCACTAGACGATTAAATGTTGCCGGGGCGTTGGAAAGCCCTTGTGGCATAACCAGCCACTCCCATAACATGCCGCTTGGGGTGCTAACCGCTGTAAGCGGGATATCGCTAGCTCGCATGAGCAATTGGTAGTAACCATCGACTAAGTCCAATGCACTGTACATTGTACATCCCACCATATTATTCTGAAGAACATCCTTTCTAGGAATGGGGGTTTGTGCTGGTATAGTGACAGCATTAAGCTTATTATAAGCATGTACAATGCGCCATTTACTATTTGGCTTTTTGACACAAAATGTCGGTGTCGAATGAGGAGGTTTGCTCTTTCGTACCATTCCAGCTTCATGCACGGAAGAAATCGTCAATGACGTCACACTGCTCCTTTGGTAAAGGCCATTGTCTTGTGACACATTATTTGGTTCCCGGAACCAAGTCAATTTCATGACGAACACCTCTATCCGGAGTGAAACAGATGGTGGATTATTACATACCACATCTTGGAATATCTTAAGTAAGGAATAAAAGGAATCCGTAGGATCTTTAAGGATCGATGACCCATTTCGCGCACTAAGTGCAGCTTTTGTGTCATCCAGGACAGCTTCGTCTAGAAGTGACGATGAGTTTAACTCAACCAAAGGTCGAATGCCACCATTTCAGATAAGTCACCAGCCTTTAAGGCTCGACCGCACTCATCAATAGACATTTCGTCCAGCTCTAAAAGAGCATGTAACGAAGGGATTACCGCAAGGCTAACTTCCCCCTCAATGTTACCGGTTACACCATTTACAAGCGTATGTAATTGCTCACTCGTATCACTTTGTGAGGGTTGCACGCTTCGTGTCCATCCTGTCTTGGAGTGGAGACAATACGCCTATTAGAGGCCGGGACATTCACGTCCCCGGGTTTTCCAGCCTGTATTGGTTCTATACAAGACATGGTGTCTAATTTGACATCCGACAAGGAGTTAGGTAACTCAACTTCCTTATCCAGCGAACGTTTACGTGTCGCTTCACGTGCATTAGGAGGGTTTGACCCAAAATGCCCTGGCGAACCGCCAATTATGTCACTACTGACACTCAGCATGATGCCACCTCGGCCGACCACGGTGGACTTAGACTTGCCACTCCACGTATCTCAGGGATATAACACCCTTGATGACTCGGTCTTAGGCCAACAATGCTTTTAGCATTTAGTGAATCGTTTTTAAAACAATTGCTACTCGACGGAATACGTGCCATTCCAACTCCTTTTTCTGAGTTAAGCCCAAAATAAATGTTTTCAACATTGGATTTAGTAACTCAGATATTACAATGTCTAACACACTGATAAATTTAGTCAGTCATATGCGCCAATAGCGCTTTTGTCTCCTAGCAAAGGTGGGCTCATGACTTCTCAGAAATTTGCTTGGAACATTGCGCGTGGTGCCTAAGGTCTTAGACCTCCAATCGATCCGTGACTCATGGCGTTTAATCCAGGCCATACCAAGGATGGGATCATATCTCGAATTCGATTAAGGACGAGGCAGCGTTCCATACTGTCAAAGTCCAGAAACTTCTTGCCTAAATTCAAGAAACTTTAGGAGCAGTGACACGAGTCCCAGTCGCTAAGCGAGCAGTGATTGTATCACTTTCATGCGCTTTAAGTCCCCAACGCATTAGTTTCCCTCAAGCGAAAGACGTCAAGCATAAGTGCAAGACGCTCCTGAGTCAATTATAATTGACCACGGCTTATCAAAACCCTTTACAGTCGCTAAAGCGACTAGCAGCCAGGCTTGTACTCTCACCGATCTAATTGGGGCTAGATTCTATTTATTCTCACCTCCTAGAGTTTTAACAGAGCCTAGGTCTTCCCCAGTAGAGCGGTTTTCACCTACATGGTATCGACGTTTTCCGCACCGTACCAGATTTCTGGTATAGGTCGGAATTGGTGCTATTTTGAGCTTTACGAGTATTTTGTAGGGGACAGGCCGGACGTAAATGTTTCGTGCTTCCGCACATACAACATCTACAAATGATTTCATGCTGTTCCACTGCTTGAAGTGCCTTTTCTCCCTCCTCAACGAGGCGTAGATCCATGAATTCCGGTCTATTAGACGGTACCAATGTGCTCGAAGAGCTTGTTCGGTAAATAGGCGGGCTAACGCGAGCAGACTTAAAGACGAACTCAGCGCGTAGCGCTATGGCAATTGCGTCTTCGAAAGTAGCTGGATGGGGTCGTAATAATTCCGAACGGTCAACGCCTTCATTGAGAAACCCCAAAAAAATTTACGATAGTTGCTTCTTGCATCGGGCCTTGAAGCATAGATGCAATGAGTGTTCTCAACTCCTGGGCATGGTCCTCTAGGGCTCGTTTACCCTGTCGAGTCGCTATGAGCCGTGATCGTATGCGTAAAGCCTAATCAGGCGGTGCAAACATGCTGGTCATTTGCTGAATTACCGAATCCCATGAGAAAAAAAAGCGTCGTCTATGGACGCTGCACGAGAGTGCCCACTCCATGGCTCTATCTTCGAGGTACAGAGATATACCGAGTTGGCATAGATGCCGCAAGGGTGATCCTGAACCTGGCCGATCGGGGAGGATTCGTACGCATGAAGGTTTCAACCCTTGCATGCAAAACCTCTGGTCCCTGAATATACTGAACTTTACATATTCAAGCCCAAATAAAGTTTTGAGCTTGTCATACGCTATGCCCTGCGCTTCTATAAGTTTTGAGACCTCTTCCATTTCAGTGAAGGCTTAGTCTTATAAAGACTCAGAGATTGACTACTAGTGCTACCAGATGTAGCGGAGCTTCTTCGCTGCTAAAGATAGAGGAAGACTTTTAGACTTCAAGATCAAAAGGAAAACTCAGCATTTTTAATTTTAATTTAAATTCAAAACCTTACCGTAGCTAATTCAAAATAGATTTCGGCCGCCAGATATATATCTGGCGGCGACTACATTTGTTACCCATAATAAATGGAATTTAAGTAATTAATTATTTTAAAATAGAATAAAAGGGTATTTACCCATAAAGTAAATGTACCACAACAACGGTTCTCCAACCGATGTGTGCCCCATTACAATAAAGGTACCACAAAACGGTTCTCCAACCAATGTGTGCCTCATTACAGAGGCAGTCAAAAACACGTCGATTTGGGCGAGCGCGCGTGAACAGGCACAACCGCGTCTCCGATTGCGCATAAAATGCAACGTCAACATTTGATGATATTCCATATGTCTAACGTTAACTCCATTTTGTTCGGTATTGAGGTTTCGACCTCCAAGCGGTACGGAACCGTACATTCGACCAGCACCATTTGTTGGACACACTGCTGAGCTTTATAGGAACGTTATTTAAGTTGTATATGGCATAAGCGGCCACTATAGTAATTTGATAAGGCCTTTCGGTGCGCGTGCTGCTCTTCGAGTAACGCCAAATAGGCAGCCTCCGCATGTGTGATTAGCTGTACTCGAAAAGGCGGGACCAAGCCAGACCCATTCTTAGACCCGGCTTTGATATTGTCGATTACCAGATCAGGAGCAAGCCTGGTATGAGCGAGCGTTAAAATTTTACGCATACGCCAACTGCTGACGCTAACCTAAATGTAGTGATAGCGTAAACGACTTTCAGTAGACAGCGAAGGCCTAAATGATACCTGCATCTTCCTACGATGTTCCGCTGTAAATATATGCTGCAGCGAGTGTACGCTCGAAATTATGCTCGACCTCTAAAATTAAAATTGCGTGGGCTAAAATTTAAGCTTCATTGTAAGGGTGGTCGATTTGGCTATTTTCGCCTCGCGAACCAGACTCAAGATTTTTATTGATCTTCCTATCTGATGAATTTTAATTAAACGATAAAT
>NW_027152029.1:2179408-2214796 GCF_004359215.1 Bremia lactucae | reverse complement strand
ATGGCATTACTGTCGATATGCACTGATATGTATTGGAGCAAATTATTTTAAATATCTCGTATTTTGATGACGCTAGGCGTCATCCTGCCTACTGTGAATGCACCCATGTGCACCACATGGGTCACAATGTGGACCAAACCCAAGTGGGTCTAATTACTTCACTTAAGTAATTGACTATTCCTTCAATACACTTTGTTTGCTAACGGGGATTGTGTAACATTGGGCAACTTTAGCCCGTTATAGAGTTTAAAGCGAACATTCGGCGTTCTATGTTATCAGCTATATTCTCTTTTGAAGCGTTACAGTAACTGGGCACCTTTCGCTAGTACTGCCTCTGTAATGGGGCACACATCGGTTTGGAAAACCGTTGTTGTGGTACATTTACTTTATGGGTAAAACACCCTTTTATCCTATTCTAAAATCGTTAAAAACTTAAAATTCCATTTATTATAGGTGACAAATGTGGTCGCCGCCCGATATAAATCCGGCGGACGAAATCTTTTATATTAGCTAGGGTAAGGTTTTAGATTGAAATTTTAAAATAAAGCGCAACTCCCCCTTTTGATCTTAAAGCGTTAAGTGTCTTGCAACGATCTGTAAGAGATAGAAGCCTTTCTAAGGTATATCCTCTTGGCCACTAGTTGCCACTTGGTTCTACGAACCCCTGAATCCCTTGAACTATAGTCATTGAGTTGTTAAACCCATTAGTCTAATAGAACTAAGAGGCTCTCTTTGTCTATAAGTCCTCCCCTAACTTCAGGAGCGCGGTAGCTCCGCTACACCTGGTAGCACTCGTAGTCAATCTACCCCTGTATCTTTACAAGACCATTTTTTTATTGAAATGGAAGAGATTCCAGAACTTTCAGAGGCACAACGCGCAGCTTACGACTAGCTCAAAATTTTATTTGGGCTTGAACACGGGAAATTCATTATCTCTCAGGGAGCAGAGGTCCTGCATGCAAGGCTTGAAGCCTTCATGCGGTACGAAGCCTCCCTGATCGGTCAGGTACAGGACCATTTAGCGGCATCTATCAACCCGGTACATCTCTGTACCTGACTCAGAGCCGAGGGCTCGCCCTCTAACTGTAAATGTGAAGACGTTCGAGGGAAAAGAGGGAGAAAATCTCCCTTTTTGGATTAAGCAGTCATTGATTCCGCCTTGTTCTTAACAGAACAGCAAAAGGTGGCTATGGCCATTTCCAAACTTGGAGGTAGAGCCATGGAATGGGATCTATCGTGCAGCAAGTCCATAAACGACGCTTTTCCCTCATGGGATTCGCTGGAACAGCAAATGACGTGCATGTTTGCACCGCCTGATCCGGCTTTTCGCATGCGAGCACGGCTCCTAGCGACTCGACAGGGTAAAAGAACACTAGGGGACTTTGTCCAGGAGTTGAGAACTCTCATTGCATCTGTGCATTAAGACCCGGTGCAAGAAGCAATTGTAGTAACCATCTTTATGGGGGGTCTCAATGAGGGCGTTGCCCGGACGGAATTGTTCCGATCTCATCCGGCTACGTTCGAAGAGGCAGTTGCCATAGCGCTACTCGCTGAGTTCGACTTTAAGTCTTCTCGTGTTAGCACGCCTTTTTACCGAACAAGCCCTTCGAGCACATGGGTACCGTCTCATTGACCGGAACCCATGAATCTAAGCCTCGTTGAGAAAGGAGAAGAGGCTTTTCAAGCTGTGGAATATTATAAGAATATCCGTAGATGTTATATGTGCGGAAGCACGAAACATTTACGTCTGGCCTGCCCCCTACGAAATACGCGTAAAGCTCGAAAGAGCACCAATTCCGACCTATACCAAAAAAATGGTACGGTGCGGGAAAACGTCGATACCCAGTAGCTGCAAGGCGCTAGGCTCTGCTGAACCTTTAGGAGGTGAAAGTAAACAGGGCCTAGCCCCAATTAGCTCGGTGCGCAATGGCACGGGCCGTGAGTACAAGCCTAGCTTGTTAGTCGCTCAAGCGACTGTGAAGGGCTTTGATAAGCCGTGGTCAATATTAATTGACTCCGGAGCATCTTGCAATTATGCTCGACGTCTTTCCTTCGAAGGAAGTCAACAATACGTTAAGGCGCTTAAAGCGCATAAAAGTGATACAGTCACTGTTCGGTTAGCGACTGGGTCTCGTGGTACTGTTCCTAAAGGTCCATTGAACTTAGGTTTAAAGGTTCTGGACTTTGACAGTATGGAACGCTGTCTCGTTCTTGATTTGGATTCGAGATATGATCTCACCTTGGTATGGTCTGGCTTGAACGCCATGAGCCATGGATCGATTCGATGTCTAAGACCTTAGGCGCCACGCGCAATGTTCGTAGCAAAGTTTTGGAGAGTCATGAACCCACCTTTGCTAGGCAACAAAAGCACAATTGGCGCGGATCATTGACTAAGTCTGTCAGTGTTTTAGACATTGGAATGTTAAGTTAATAAACTCCAATGTTGAAGATATTAATTCTGAGCCCGACTCAGAAGAAGGAAGTGGAACGGCACGTACTCCGTGGAGTGGCACTCGTTGCAATAACGATCCACTGAATGCTGAACGCACATTGATGGCCTAAGGCCGAGTCATCAAGGGTGAATTATCCCTGTACATGGTGGTACGTCTGAGTCCACCGAGTGTGGTCGGCCGAGGTGGCACCATACTGAGTGTCAGTTGTGACACTATTGGCGGTTCGCCAGGACCTCTAGAGTGCAATATCCCTTAGATACGTCGAGTGGCACGTCTAAGTTCACCGAGTATGGTCGGCCGAGGTGGCATGTCAATAATGACACTATTGGCGGTTCGCCAGGGCATTCTGGGTCAAACCCTTCTAATGCACGTAAAGCGACACGTAAACGTTCACTGGTAAAGAAAGTTGAGTTACCTTCTCCTTGTCGGATGTCGAATTGGACACCATGTCTGGTATAAATCCAATACAGGCTGGAAAATTCGGAGACATTAATGTCCCGACCTCTAAGAGGCGTATTGTCTCTACTCCAAGCAAGGGGAGACGCGAATCGTTTATACCCAAAGTGATACGTGTTAGCAATTGCACACGCTTGTAAATGGTGTAACCGGTAACATTGAGGGAGAATTTAGCCTTGCGGCAATTCCTTCGTTACATTCTATTATAGAGCTAGACGAAATGTCTATCGATGAGTGCGGCCGAGCCTTAAAGGCTGGCGATTTATCTGAGATGGTCGTCATTCGACCTATGATTGAGATAACTCATCGTCACTTCTGGACGAAGCTGTCATGGATGACACAAAAGCTGCAATAAGTGCGCGGAGCGGGTCATCGATTCTTAAAGATCCTACGGATCCATTTTATTTGCTGTTTAGGCAATTCCAAGATGTGGCATGTACCAAACCACCATCTGTTTTACCCCCGGATAGAGGTGTCCGTCATGAAATTGACTTGGTTCCGGGAACCAAATACTGTGTCACACGACAGTGGCCTTTACCAAGGGTACAGTGTGACGTCACTAGTGATTTCTCATGTCCTAAGCACGATGCGGGAATAGTACGAGAGAGCAAATCGCCCCATTCGACACAAACATTTTGTGTCAAAAAGCCAAATGGTAAATGGCGCATTGTACATGCTTATAATAAGCTTAATGCTACCACTATACCAGCCAAACCCCCACTACTATCAAGAATGTTCTTTAGAACAATATGGTAGGATGTACAATGTACAGTGCACTTGACTTAGTCGACGGTTACTATCAACTGCTCATGCGAGCTAGCGATATCCCGCTTACAGCGATTAGCACCCCAAGCGGTATGCTATGTGTGTACGGGCTAAAGTTGCCCTAATGTTACACAATCCCCGTTAAGTACACTTGGTGTACTTAAGGGGATGGTCAATTACTAAATAGTAATTAGACCCAACACTCGGGTGTGGTGCACATTTGTGACCAACCCTTGTGGATGTGATGCACATGGGTGCATTCACATTAGGAGGGATGAAGCGTCATCCATGATGACGGCTAGCGTCATCCGTTACACGAGGTATCTATATAGATACGCTCGCAATACATATTAAATTGTATCTATAGAGATATCATTTTAATTGGTAAAAATACGTATTTGTATTTAATTCTATAAAATATAAATCAGTCTGAAAACTACTTCCTACTTGGCAAGTGCGCACGAGGAGACGGATTACCGCTCCCGTGACGACACTTAACCAGAGTTCTTAGTAGGGCTTTACAACGCCCCGGCAACATTTAATCGTCTAGTGACGCAACTGTTCCACCCTCATCGAGGTTATCACAGACTTATTTTAATGATTTTTTTGTCCATAGTCGTGCGGAGTAGGGTCGGTCGGATATGGAGAACCATTTAGACCATTTGCGAGCAGTGCTTGATTGTATGTTCACAAAAAAAATGTATGCCAATGCATCGAAATGCATTTTGGCGCAGAAGAAATTCCTTTCTTAGGGTGCTTCATTGGGAAGCAAGGCCTTAAAGTGGATCCCGGTTAAGTAAAAGCCATGGTTGATTGGCCGGTTGCTGATAACCAAAAGTATTTGCGTAAGTGGTTGTGTCTCACCAGTTATTTAGAAAAATATAGCGAAAATTATGCTGATATTGCTAGGCCATTATCTAATCTTCTTAGATAGGATACGGATCGGTGCTGGACTAGCACCGAGAATGATGCTTTCAAAGCAGTTAAGGATAGTCTTATCCACGTTCCGATTCTGGTACTGCCAAATCCAAATTGGCCTTTCAGTGTCGTCTGTGACGCATCGGATTTTGCCATTGGCAGTGCTCTTTTACAAACAGGTGATGTCGGGCGCTAACATGTAATTGCGCTCGAGTCTAAACAGCTTATTGCGCCAGAAAAGAACTACTCAGTTCATGACAAAGAGTTTCTTGCAATGAAGTTTGCTCTTGCCAAATTCAAAATTCATCTGCTCGGCTCTAAGCCGTTTGTGATATACACAGATTACTTGTAATTACGCACGCCAAGTCGCCCATCTCACAGCGCATGGCGAGATGGCTATCCCTTTTCGCCGAGTACAACTTCGAGGTGAAGTATAAGTTTGGCAAGCAGAATGCTTTGGCCGATACGTTAACACGCAGGCCGGATTAGGAGCTCCCTCAATAACAACTTATGTGTCGCCTATTACTGAATTAATTCGTTCGGCTCACGCCAAGGATATACAGTGTGTAGCTCAGCTACGAGCTCTAAAGAAGTCTGACTCGGGTTTTTAAATTGTCGGCACGTTTGCGTCCAAGGCTACATCGATTTCTATCGATAGCGAACTATTGCTTTATTGCACGGAAGCTGCGGATCCTCCTCGCGTCGTTGTTCCCCATGATGAGAATTTGAAATATCGAGTTTGAGTCGGGTTTTAAAAGCCTCTAGCGACTCAAAGACGTATGGGTCGCGCAACTTAAGGCCCAATGCCCAAGTTTTGGCACGACCTGCCAGATTTGATTGAGCGAATGCGATTTGCATTTGCTCGTCGATGATGTGACGTGCCCTTATGGCATCGTCTAATTCGACAAACCATCTCAAGAGGGAGTCTTCTTCGACTCCCCTATACTTTGAGATGTCAATCTTTAAAGTTTCGGGACGACGCGTTTGCGTCATCCCAGGTACAGGGGTCTGTACCTGTTGTAATCTCAACAGTTCCGCCTGTTGAGAGCCTTGCTGATTCAGCAAGGCTACTTTTTCCTTCATCTCGTCAAGTTCATGTTGTATGAACTTGGCGACGGTTGAATGGAGGGCATCTCTGTCTAAGTTGGAAAGCAATGCCAGGATTGCATCGTTTCCTACGGTCGAACTCATTCGTTCAACCGCACTCCTCTCTATGTCACTTAGAAAGGAGTAGCTTTCAGGGGAAACGTGATGCGTATTCCCACTACCATCTAACATGTCCATGTTAAATGTGGGAAATGTGGTCCTTGGACGGACTACAAAGTGCTACCAGGTGTAACGGGGCACTGCGACTTGTACTGTTTCAGTACAAGTCCACTTCACACTGCTTCAGTTGTGAGTGGTGCCTTCGTTAGGTGACGTACACTGTACGTATAGAGGAAGACTTCTCTTAAGAGAAGTCTACTTAAGAGGGTAAAATGAAAATTGTATTAATATAGTTAAGTTTCTCTTAATCTATCTTCGTAAATGCTGACTTAACTATAAACTAATACTAAACATGTAAATGAATTCTTATCTATCTTATCTTGTAACTCTCTTTGATTACTTCTACAGCTGATTAGTCTGCGGAATAAATAGACATAATGGCCTATGCATATTTATGGATAAGAATTCAGGATATTACTATATAAAGTAATATCCTCCAAATATTATCTACCTATTAGATAATATATTAATTAACAACCTTTAAGTGTTAATTTCATGTAACGACACACCCCGTTACATCATCCCTCCTATTGTGAATGCTCCATGTGCATCACATACACAAGGGTTGGTCACAAATGTGAACCACACCCGAGTGCTGGGTCTAATTACTTTATTTAAGTAATTGACCATCCCCTGAAGTACACCAAGTGTTCTTAACGGGGACTGTGTAACATTAGGGCAACTTTTGCCCGTTACAGTGCCGGCCTACAATAGTCGCACCCTTATATGAATCTGAGCGACGCAATTCAGATGCCAATCAAAATAAAGAAGCGCGACGTATTTATTCATAACTCGTGGAAAAATTCGACGTGCTAACAATATCCTTTTGGACCGAAATTTAAAGTGGCACCCAGACAAGCCAAGTCTATTTCGACTTATCGGTTTCCTTTTTGGCCGGTGATAGCTTAAAAAGAAAAATATCGAGGAAGTCGCATATATCCTTTACAACACCTGTAACAAAGTGCAAATAAACCAGTACAATAAAGATCACGTATGTGGACGAAGCAACTATGGGGGGGATCAGTGGCTGAGAAAAAAATCCTACGGCGGGTCCGTAAGCATTAACTATCACCAACCCGAACGGAATGATGACGCGCAGCTGAGGTGTGAACGGGATCTTGCACATGTGGCTAATGATCATTCGCGTCTTTGTAGAAAAGCAATTCAGCAGTTAGACAAAGGGTCAAACAAAACTGCAAAAACTTACCGAGAAATAAACATAGCCGATTCCCATAGGAAATAAGAACAACACGGGATAATTTGCGTAGTTTTCTGCATCGGGGCCACAAATCCAAAGCGATCCAAGAGCTAACAGGATGCCGATGGGGATGAGCTGGAAAAGCGCAAGTTGCTTCGAAATATGCTTGTTGCCCAGCTCGTCACTTGGCATTGCATCCGGAGCCGCCCGCAGCACGTTTGAGATATTACCGTACGCCAAAAGTACATTGCTCGCCACTAACGCAACAACAAGCACGTCCGTCATTGTGATTGGTAATACTTGTAATGGAAGCTCTGCCGTCCAAAATTCACTGCCAAAGAGCGCCGCAGCGAGATGTACAGCCATTAGGGTCAGCTGTCCCTCCGTGACACCAAAATATCCATTACCACAGCTCATGACACCTGTGTGGTATTCTTCCCATTGCGCCAAGTAGAATGCAATTGATACAGACGATAGCGCAAGGTAAGGACGCAGGCCGACACCCGCCTGACATGTGGCAGAAGCACTGAGTACATTAAAAACGGTGCAGACGGCGTCACAGCCATGGTCAAAGAGCTGGCCGAGCGGGGACGAGGCGCCAGTACGACGGGCCTGCTTACCATCCAGCGCGTCCATTGTTTGGTAAATAAAGAGACCCAAGGCTGATAAGATGTAGACCTGCACAAGTCCACAAAAAATCCAAAAATAAGCCAAGATAATACAGCCACAAAGATCATGAAGACAGCTAACGCACCCAGGCTGGGCAGGTCTCTAAGAAGTGTGGCGCGTAGTAAAGCTGAATTACGGTCGTGAGCATCGTGACACCTGTACCGATCATCGTCACAAGGTTTGGTGCCATCCAGATAGGAAGAAACCGTACAGAGTACGTCCAGAATTGGTTAAGTACATCGTCGAGGTACGTGTACGATCCCCTTAATCAACAGTAGACCAAAGCAATAGGGTCAGCATTTCAAATTATGCTTCTCGCAGCTAATACAGCAACTCACGCCTTGTACTTGTAGGCAGCGATGCCTTCCAGCGCTTTCTTGTCCAACATTTATTTGACAGGTTGGATTTTTAAAGAATGGAGGCACAAGTGCAATTGCGTTTTTAAAAGCTAAAGTTTATATTGTCACTTTAAAGTACCAGCAGCTAATTTAAAATGGTCACTTTAAAGTACCAGCAGCTAATTTAAAATGGTCACTTTTAAGTACCAACAGACTCGGTCAAAACTTCACGGATTCTGTCTCCCAAATCCATCAGGCCCTCGTTAGTCTGGGTTGAGACTAAGTATTTTGTACCTAAGCTGGATTATCGTATAATTCGTATGAGAAAAGCTGTAGCCTGCGCAAGGGATTGCACGCACCAGTACTGAAGTAGCGCCAAATCGTTCGACGGCTGGTCACTTTTGGAAACGATATCGATCCAATTGTGGTAAGGGCGAGCTTCCGTGACCCTGTGTCGTAATTCATTTCTAAGTAGGAATTGGTCAGCTGTAGTTGAGCCGGAAGAGCCTGTTGGGTCAAACACAAAGCCAATCGACTAAAGTAGAGAAATGCGTCAGGAAGGATTGGACGATGTTCATTTATTCGCGAGGCTTACGGCATGCGTCTTCTCCATAATAGCAATCGCTAGCTGCTCGATGGTGTTTCGACTTTCGTCTGGGCGATAAATTAAGCCAGGAGTGTCTGCGATCTTCATGATTCAAATTAATGTTAATTCGACTGCTAAATTTATCAAAACAAATTGCCATTACCTGGTACGAGACACCTTCAACAAAAATGTGACCCACCGAAATTCCGCGCGTTGTGAATGGGTAATTGGACACCTGGACAAGAGCAATTGAAGGTCACATTGCACGAATTTAGCTAAAGGCCTCAATTGTGTACCCGAGGAGAAGCAGTGGACATAGCGCCAACTAAAGACGACTTTCCTGCGTAATAATTTTGCATTGCTCAGATGAAGCGAAAACTGCGAGTAAACGAGACTAAATACAACGCACCGACGTTTGGAGCTCCAACAAAGGCAAAGATAGGCTTCTCCAAGTCTATGTGAGGAAGCCCACGAAGCAGCTTTGTCATATCCGCCACTTTTCGAAGTGTTTCCGCGTTGTCATCGACAATTGTTCTTAGCTCCTATTTTGTGACACCGAAGCACTCAGCCACAGAATACCAATCGCCTTAGCACCTACACGACATACCTTAACGCAGCGAAGCCCACAGTCTACTGCTTCCTGCTTCGTGCGCAAGTTCTGACACTCACGTTCGTATCGTTTGCCCGTATTGTGTAAGGCAGCGTAAGCTTTGCGTAAGCAGAGAATGTGATTCTCGAACACACCTTGGCCTAACGTCAGCAGTACTACCTCTCGTTCAAACGGGTGCAAGCGGTTAAGTACTGGGAAGCTTAATGACACCTGGCGCGTTATTTCAGAAAGCTTTCCAAGCAGCATATTGATACAGCGCGAGGTATGATTCTTGGCGCGTTTGATAGGATCGGCGATGCGGTTGCTCTCACTGACAGGCGCCCGCCAAAACTTCATCTCCTGAATCTCCGACGCTGTGCGTACGTAAGGCAGTCTGAAGTATTACGTTGCATTAGCTTTGCTCAAGTACAGAGCAGTCGCTTACCTTTGAAGCGCACCGATGCGCTGCGCCATCACAGCGGGCAAATATTAATTATTGCCTTTCACAGCTGAAACGTTTTTATGTACTGTTTAAAGTCTGATAAATATCTTCTATTTATAAAAATTGAACTCGACCTCAAAATGTAATCTGCAAATAACTAAAATGATGGTCAATTTGACAAAAACAATGGAATCCTTGTTTTTGTAGACAGATTCAGCAAGATGGTACATCTTGCTGATAAACCAGAGTCGATTACGGCTCCGGGTTGTGCCCGTGTCTTTATCGAGACGGTATTCAAACTCCATGGGTTACCCCTTGAATTGGTCTCGGATAGAGATCCAAGATTCACGGCGGAGTTCTGGCAATCCGCGTTCCGATCTCTCACTAAGTAAAATTCACATAAAAGGTAAGATACCCTTTTCTACTGGAATTGGTAAAACAATTAAGATCCTATTTAATTTATGGGCAATTGCATTACCTTAAATTATATTTCGGGCACCAGTTCTCTATCTGGTGCCCGAAATATATCTTAAGAAAATTAGGATAAGGCACTTTACCTTAAAACATAAATCAAAGTTCCCCTTTGATCTAAAGCTTTCCTAAGGATTGAGCTGCAATCTGAGAATATACACTCCCGGGCACAAGATGCCACTTGGTTCTCCGAATCACTAGGTCCCTTGAGCTCGGAACCTTTACGCTCTCCGAGCTTGTGCTATAATGGGGCACACATCGGTTGGAGAGCCGTTGTTATGGTACATTTACTTTATGGGTAAAATACCCCTTTATCTAATTTTAAAATAGTTAGTTAATATCCTCTTGGGCACTAGTTGCCACTTGGTTCTACGACCCCCTGAATCCCTTGAACTAGGATTCCTTAAGCTTTTATAGCTTGTACAACTCCCTGAGTTGTTAAACCAAATAGTTCAATAGAAGAAGTGACTCTCGGAGTCTGAAAGTCTTCCTCAGACTTTAGGAGCGAGGTAGCTCCGCTACACCTGGTAGCACTCGTAGTCAATCTACGCCTGAGTCTTTACAAGACTACTTTCTCACGAAAATGGAAGAGGTTTCAGAATTGTCAGAAGCACAACGCGCCGCTTATGACAAGCTCAAAACCTTATTTGGGCTTGAGCACGTGGAATTTATTATCTCCCAGGGACCAGAGGTCCTGCATGCAAGGCTTGAAGCCTTCATGCGGTACGAAGCCTCCCTGATCGGTCAGGTACAGGACCACTTAGCGGCATCTATGCCAACCCGGTACATATCTGTACCTGACTCAGAGCCGAGGGCTCGCCCTCTAACTGTAAATGTGAAGACATTTGAGAAAAAAGAGGGAGAAAACCTCCCTTTTTGGATTAAGCAGATGGAAATGCCTATTGATTCCGCCTTGTTCTTAACAGAACGGCAAAAAATGGCTATGATCATTTCCGAATTTGGAGGTAGAGCCATGGAGTGGGCACTATCGTGCAGCACATCCATAAACGACGCTTTCCCTCATCGGATTCGCTGAAACAGCAAATGACCAGCATGTTTGCACCGACTGATCAGGCTTTTCGCAAGCGACTCGACAGGGTAAAAGAACCCTAGGGAACTTTGTCCAGGAGTTAAGAAATCTCATTGCATCTATGCATCAAGACCAAGTGCAAGAAGCAAATTGTAGTAACCATCTTTATCAGTGGTCTCAATGAGGGCGTTGCCCGGACGGAATTTTTCGATCTCATCCGGCTACGTTCGAAGAGGCAGTTGCCATAGCGCTAAGCGCCGAGTTTGAATTTAAGTCTGCTCGCGTTGGCACGCCTGTTTACCGAACAAGCTCTCTGAGCACATGAGTTCCGTCTAATAGAGTGGAACCTATGGATTTATGCCTCGTTGAGGAAGGAGAAGAGGCGCTTCAAGCTGTGGAACAGCATAAGACCATCCGTAGATATTATATGTGCGGAAACACGCTTAGAGCGCATGAAGGTGATACAATCACTGTTCGCTTAGCGACTGGGACTCGTGTCACTGTTCCCAAAGTTCCATTGAACTTCGGTAAAAAGTTTCTGGACTTTGACAGTATGAAACGCTGTCTCGTCCTTGATTTGGATTCGAGATATGATCTCATCCTTGGTATGGCCTAGTTAGAACACCATGAGCAATGGATCGATTGAAGGTCTAAGACCTTAGGCGCCACGCGCAATGTTCCTAGCAAAGTTTTGGAGAGTCATGAACCCACCTTTGCTAGGCAACAAAAGCGCTATTGGCACGGATCATTGAATGCGTCTGTCAGTGTTTTAGACATACAAAATTTGCGAGTTAATAAACTTCAATGTTAAAAACATTAATTCTGAGCCCGACTCAGTAGAAAGAAGTAGAACGGCACGTACTCCGTCGAGTGACACTCGTTGTAATAACGATTCACTGGATGCTGAAAGCATTGTTGGCCTAAGGCCGAATCATCAAGGGTACAATATCCCTGAGATACGTGGATTGGCACGTCTAAGTCCACCGAGTGTGGTCGGCCGAGGTGGCATCATACTGAGTGTCAATAGTGACACAAATGGCGATTCGCCAGGGCATTTTGGGTCAACCCTCCTAATGCCCGTGAAGCGACACGTAAACGTTTGCTGAATAAGGAAGTTGCGCTACCTAACTCCTTGTCGGATGTCAAATTAGACACCTTGTCTTGTATAGAACCAATACAGGCTGGAAAACCCGGGGACGTGAATGTCCCGGCCTCAAAGAGGCGTATTGTCTCCACTCCAAGACAGGATGGACACGAAGCGTGCATACCCTCACAAAGTGATACGAGTGAGCAATTACATACGCTTGTAAATGGTGTAACCGGTAACATTGAGGGGAAGTTAGCCTTGCGGTAATCCCTTCGTTACATGCTCTTTTAGAGCTGGACGAAATGTCTATTGATGAGTGCGGTCGAGCCTTAAAGGCTGGTGACTTATCTGAAATGGTGGCATTCGACCTTTGGTTGAGTTAAACTCATCGTCACTTCTAGACGAAGCTGTCCTGGATGACACAAAAGCTGCACTTAGTGCGCGAAATGGGTCATCGATCCTTAAAGATCCTACGAATTCCTTTTATTCCTTACTTAAGATATTCCAAGATGTGGTATGTAATAATCCACCATCTGTTTCACTCCGGATAGAGGTGTTCGTCATGAAATTGACTTGGTTCCGGGAACCAAATAATGTGTCACAAGACAATGGCCTTTACCAAAGGAGCAGTGTGACGTCATTGACGATTTCATCCATGCATGACGCTGGAATGGTACGAAAGAGCAAACCTCCTCATTCGACACCGACATTTTGTGTCAAAAAGCCAAATAGTAAATGGCGCATTGTACATGCTTATAATAATCTTAATGCTGTCACTATACCAGCACAAACCCCCATTCCTAGAAAGGATGTTCTTCAGAATAATATGGTGGGATGTACAATGTACAGTGCATTGGACTTAGTCGATGGTTACTACCAATTGCTCATGCGAGCTAGCGATATCCCGCTTACAGCGGTTAGCACCCCAAGCGGCATGTTATGGGAGTGGCTGGTTATGCCACAAGGGCTTTCCAACGCCCCGGCAACATTTAATCGTCTAGTGACGCAACTGTTTCGCCCTCATTGAGGTTATGCACATACTTAATTCGATGACATTTTTGTCCATAGTCGTGCGGAGCACGGTCGGTCGGATATGGAAAACCATTTAGACCATTTGCGAGCGGTGCTCGAGTGCATGCGCACAAACAAATTGTATGCCAATGCATCTAAATGCGTTTTTGGCGCAGACAAAATTCCTTATTCAGGATGCTTCATTGTTACAAACAGATGTTGATGGGCATGAACGTGTTATTGCGTTCGAGTCTAGACAGCTCAAAGCTGCGGAAAAAAACTACCCAGTTCATGACAAAGAGTTTCTTGCTATGAAGTATTCTCGTCAAATTCAGAGTTCATCTGCTCGGCTCTAAGACGTTTGTGATATATACAGATCACGCGTCATTACGCACAGCGCCCCATCTCTCACAGAGAATGACCCGATGGCTATCCTTTTTCGCGGAATACAACTTCGAGGTGATTAATAAACCCCGCAAGCAGACTGCTTTGGCTGATGCGTTATCACGCAGGCCGGATTATGAGCTTTCTTATTTAACGACTATCTCGTCGCCTATTCCTGAATTAATCCGTTCGGCTTACGCCAAGGGTGAACAGTGTGTAGCTCTGCTACGAGCTTTAAAGAACTCGGATCAGGCATTAAATTGTCGGCACGTTTGCGTGCAAGGTTACATGTATTTTCTGTCGATATCAACCTGTTGCTATATTGCACAGACATCGCGGACCCTTCGCGTGTCGTTTTTCCTCATGATGAAGATTTAAAGTACCAAATCCTCTATGAGGCACACGATACTGTCCTTGGTGGTCATCTCGGTAGAGAAAAGACCTACGGCTCTATAAGCCAGAGTTATTGGTGGCCCAAACTTTATAAATGGGTCAGCACATATGTTCGCACATGCGAAACGTGCCAACGGGTTAAACCCTCGGCACATGCTGCTGCGCCACTGGCGAGTCTTCCCGTCCCCATAGGTTGCTGGGAGTCCATTAGTATGGATTTTGTTTTCGGTCCACCGAAAGATTCGACCAGTAACACCGGCATAGTTGTCTTTGTTGACCGATTGAGCTAAATGGCACACTTAGCGGCCGTGCCGGATACTATTGATGGTGAAGGTACAGCAAGGCTGTTCATCGATCGTGTATTTCGACAGCACGGTTTGCCAGTGGCAAACGTTTCTGATCGGGACCCCCGTTTCACGGGTAAATTCTGGCAATCGATTTCCGAGTGCTGGGTACCAGATTGGATATGTCCACTGCAGACCATTCGCAGACCGATGGTCAAACTGAACGTGTCAATTGCGTCATTAAAAACATTTTACGCAGTGTGTGTGTTCCAACACCAAAGCACTGGAGCTCAATGCTTCCAGTGGGATAATTTGCGTTAAATAACGCTGTCCATGCCTCTACAGGCTACACTCCGCTCTATGTCAACGGCCTCACCCACCCACGCGTTCCGTTAACGATACCACTGCGTGGCTTAGGGCTGGTAGGGGAGAATAAGCCGATGAGCTTGCTGATATTAGCCCTATTTACCATTTGGAAACAAGTAAGCGAGTTTATCGCAATACAATTTAGTGTCTTAAGACATGTACGTGACATGATGGCTGATAGCCAAGACAAACAAAAAGAAAAAGCATATGCCAAAAGCAGAAGCTGTATTAATGCTTATGTGGTCGGAGATTACCTTTAATTAAAAGCTAAGAATTAACCTATTAACTTGGTTTTCGCGATCTTCAAGACCAAATTGCGCCCGCGCTTTATTGGACAATTTACGGTCATGGCCAAGAAGACCCTAGCTTACACGCTTAACCTTCCTAGCAAGCTGCGTACACACCCAGTGTTCTACGTCGGCTTGCTTAAGCCATATCGGGATCCTTCCCACATGGACTTAACGCGGTTGCGCCGAGACAGGCGGTTAAGCCGCAGATTTCTGCATCCTCACCAGGATGTCCAAATGGCCCTCTAAACGAGGTTGCTGATGTTCTAGCATCGAAAGAAGGTTTTGAACCGCCTCAAAAGTGCCCTCACCCGAGCAAGGCTCTCACGAAGAAGTTGCACTTCGTGCTCTTGAGCATCAAATGCTTCCATCCAGATTTCGGCCCCCTCCCGCGATGCTTAATGCGCGAGGGTACCTTCAGTTTCACGTGGAGAAACTTTTAAAGCGACGTCGTCGTAAGGGCCAATACCAGTATCTGGTGAAGTGGCAGGGGTACCCCTCTTTTGAAAGCTCTTGGGAGTTTGAGGTACCTCTTCAGCAAGATTGCCCGTACGCCGTTGACGTTTTCGATCGCCAAGCTCAGAGTCAACTTGCGTCAAAGACGCTTTTCACCACTAGAAGTGGGATTAGGTGGATCTATAGCCTCAGTGCGGCTTTATCCATGGTTATACGGTCAATCGAAGCACTGAAATATCGGCTAGGCCTTTCCTCGTTTTGTGGCTTAAATGCCGGACGTAACAGGCCTTTGGTCTTAAGCTTGGCGTAATCAAAGCGAAGCTTCCGTTCCAAACGATTATCAGCCACGTCCAAGACTCTATTATTCCAAATACTGCGGAGGCGGCGGGCCTGATGGACGCAGTTCTCAAATGAGACCTCGTTTTCGTTTTGACTTTTAATTCGTTTCGAAACAAACGATCGGAATTTCCCTCATTGAAGTCACCGAAGCCCCACGGGCCTGATCACGCAAATGCGTTAGATTCTTCGCGTCATTTCCTTTGGCGTAAGGTATTGCTCATGAAGAATATCGCGAGCAGCGAGCTCCTCCGACGTCCTGGCCGTGTGACCAAAAATGCATTTAGATGCATTAGCATACAATTTATCTGTGCGCATACACTCGAGCACTACTCGAAATGGTCTATATAATTTTTCACATCCTACCGACCCTGCCCCGCACGACTATGGACAAAAAATTCATCAAAATAAGTCTGTGCATAACCTCAATGAGGGCGGAACAGTTGCGTCACTAGACGATTAAATGTCGCCGGGGCGTTGGAAATCCCTTGTTGCATAACCAACCACTCCCATGGCATACTGCCTGAGTTGCGCTGTAAGCGAAATATCGCTAGCTCGCATGAGCAGTTGGTAATAACCATCGACTACGTCAAGTGCACTGTACATTGTACATCCCACCACAATGTTCTGGAGAACATCCTTTCTAGGAATGGGGGTTTGTGCAGGTATAGTGACAGCATAAGAAAAGCTTATTATAAGCAGTACAATGTGCCATTTGCCATTTGGCTTTCTGACTCAAAATGTCGGTGTCGAACGGGGAGATTTGCTTTGTCGTACCATTCCAGCCTCGTGCCTAGCTCGGAAAAATTGTCAATGTTGTCACACTGTTTCCTTGGTAAAGGCCACTGTCGTGTGACAGAGTATTTGTTTCCAGGGATTAAGTCAATTTCATGACGGACACCTCTATCCGGGGGTAAACAGATGGTATATTTGACAGATCACATCTTAAAATTCTTAATCAAGGAATAAAATGGATCTGCGGATCTTTAAGGATTGATGATCCACTCCGCGCACTAAGTGCAGCTTCTGTGTCATCCAGGACAACTTCGTCCAGAAGTGACGATGAGTTTAACTTAATCGTTGGTCGACTGACCACCGTCTCAAGAAGCCGCCAGCCTTTAAGGCTCGACCGCACTCATCACTAGACATTTTGTCTTTCTCCAGAAGAGCATGTTACGAAGGGATTGCCGCAAGGCTCAATTCGCCCTCGATTTTACCGGTTACACCATTTACAAGCATATTCTATTCCTTACTCGTATCACTTTGTGAGGGTATAGATACTTTGCATCTCGCCTGCCTTGGAGTAGAGACAATACGCCTCTTAGAGGCCGGCACATTCACGTCTTCAAATTTTCAGCCTGTATAAGATCTATACCAGAGCTGGTGTCTACTTCGACATCCGACAAGGAGTTAGAAAACTCAGCTTCCTTGTCCACATGTCACTTCACGTGCATTAGAAGAGTTTGACACGAAATGCCCTAGCGAACCGCCAATAGTGTCACTGCTGACACTCAGTATGGTGCCACCTCGGCCGAACAAACTCGGTGGACTTAGACTTGCCACTCCACGTTTCTCAGGGATATTACACCCTTGATGACTCGGTCTAAGGCCAACAGCTTTCAGCATTCATTGAGGCGTTTTTACAACGAGTGTCACTCGACGGAATACGTGCCGTTCCACTTAATTCTGTTGCGGGCTCAAACTTAATGTTTTCAACATTGGGTTTATTAACTTAGACATTCCAATGTCTAACCCACTGACAGATTTAGTCAGTCATTCGCACCAATAGCGTTTCTTGTTGCCTAGCAAAGGTGGGCTCATTACTCTTCGAAACTTTGCTAGGAACATTGCGTGTGACGCTTAAGGTTTTAGACCTTCAATCGATCCATGGCTCTTGGCGTTCAAGCCAGGCCATACCAAGGATGAGATCATATCTCGAATCCAATCAAGGACGAGACCACGTTGCATACTGTCAAAGCCAAGAAACTTTATGCGTAAGTTCAAAGGAACTCTAGGAAGAGTGACACGAGCCCCAGTCGCTACGCGAACAGTGATTGAATTACTTTCATGCGCTTTAAGTCCTAAACGTATTGTTGACTTCTTACAATCAAAGACGTCGAGCATAATTGCAAGACGCTCCTGAGCAAATTAAAACTGACCATGGCTTATCAAAGTCCATTCACAGTCGCTTGAGCGACTAACAAGCCAGGCTTGTACTCACGTCCCGTGCCATTACGCAAAGAGCTAATTGGGGTTAGGTCATGTCTACTCTCACCTCCGAGAGTTTTAATAGAGCCTAGGTCTTCCCCGGTTACTGGGTACCGACGTTTTTCGCACCGTACCAGATTTCTGGTATATGTCGGAATTGGTGCTCGTTCGAGCTTAACGAGTATTTAGTTGGGGACAGGCCAGACGTAAATTTTTCTTGCTTCCGCACATAAAACATCTAATGATTTCATGCTGTTCCACAGCTTGAAGTGCCTCTTCTCCTTCCTCAACAAGGCTTAGATCCATGGGTTCCGGTCTATTAGATGGTACCCATGTGCTCGAAGAGCTTGTTTGGTAAATAGGCGTGCTAACGCGAGCAGACTTAAAGTCGAACTCGGTGCGTAGCGCTATGGCAACTGCCTCTTCATAAGTAGCAGGATGAGATCGGATTAATTCCGTCCGGGCAACGCGCCTTCATTGAGACCCCCCATAAAGATGGTTCCTACAATTGCTTCTTGCACCGGGTCTTGATGCGTAGATGCAATGAGAAATCTCAACTCCTGGACAAAGTCTCCTAGGGTTCTTTTACCCTGTCGAGTCGCTAGGAGCCGTGCTCGCATGCGAAAAGCCTGATCAGGCGGTGCAAACATGCTGGTCATTTGCTGTTTCAGCGAATCCCATGAGGGAAAAGCGTCATTTATGGACGTGCTGCACGATAGTGCCCGCTCTACCTCCAAGTTTGGAAATAACCATAGCCACCTTTTGCCGTTCTGTTAAGAACAAGGCGGAATCAATGGACATTTCCATCTGCTCAATCCAAAAAGGGAGATTTTCTCCCTCTTTTCCCTCAAATGTCTTCACATTTACATTTAGAGGGCGAGCCCTCGGCTCTGAGTCAGGTACAGAGATATACCGAGTTGGCATAGAAGCCGCAAAGTGGTCCTACCTGACCGACCAGGGAGGTTTCGTTCCGCATGAAGGCTTCAAGCCTTGCATTTAGGACCTCTGGTTCCTGGGAAATAATAAATTCCACGCGTTCAAGCTCGAATAAGGTTTTAGGCTTGTCATAAGCGGCGCGTTGCGCTTCTGACAACTCTGGAACCTCTTCCATTTTCGTGATGGATTAGTTTTGTAAAGACTCAGGCGTAGATTGACTACGAGTGCTACCGAGTGTAGCGGAGCTACCTCGTCCCTTAAGTCAGAGAAAGAATTTTAGCCTCAGAGAGCCTCTTCGTTCAATAGAACTATTGGGTTTAACAACTTAGGAATTCGTACAAGCTATTAGAGCTTAATGAATCCTAGTTCAAGGGTTCAGGGGTTCGTAGAACCAATGTATCTCAGAAAGGCTTCTATCTGTCACAGATCAATGCGCAAGCCTTAAAAAGACACTAGACGCTTTAAGAACAAAAGGGGAACTCAACTTTTTTAATTAATTAAATCTTTAGACCTTACCGTACCTAATTTTAAGATAAATTTTGGTCGCCAGATAAAGATCTGGCGGCGACCACATTTGTTACCCATAATACAATGGGATTTTGATAATCAACTATTTTAAAGTAAAATAAAGGGTATTTTACCCACATAGTAAATGTACCACAACAACGGCTTTCCAACCAATGTGTGCCTCATTACAGAGGCAGTCAAAAACACGTCCATTTGGGCGAGCGCGCGTAGACAGGCACAACCGCGTCCCTGATTGCGCATGAAATGCAACGTCAACATTTGTTGGTATTCCTTATGTCTAACATTAACACCATTTTGTTCGGTATTGAGGTTTCGACCTCCAAGCGATACGGAGCCTTACATTCGACCAGCACCATTTGTTGGACACATTGCTGAGCTCTATATGTAGGCGGGCACGTCGTAATGCGGCCACGCTCTACTTAGACACACACCCTAGCACAGCGAGGAAGCGGTTTAACCAGCTTCTCTTGCGCGCAGTGAGGTAGTTGTGTGGGCGCGCAAGCGACCTCACCCAACGCACTAAGTACTCCGGTTAACTGTCGTCACGGGAGCGGTAATCCGGCTCCTCGTGCGCACTTACCAAGCAGGATGTAGTTTTCAGACTGGTTTATATTTTTAATCATATTAAATACAAGTACCTATTTTTACCAATCGAAATGTCATCTCTATAGATAACAATATGTATTGCGAGCGTATCTTTCTAGATACCTCGCGTAACGGATGACGCTAGGCGTCATCCCTCGTAATGTGAATGCACCGATGTGCATCACATACACAAGGGTTGGTCACAAATGTGCACCACACCCGAGTGCTGGGTCTAGTTACTATAATTTAGTAATTGACCATCCCCTTAAGTACACCAAGTGTACTTAACGGGAACTGTGTTACATTCGGGCAACTTTAGCCCGTTACACTCTAGGCACGTTTTTTAAATTGTTATGACATAGGCGGCCAATATACTAATGGCATAAGGCCTTTCGGTGCGCGTTCTCTTTTAGCAACGCCAAATAGGCAGCCTCCGCATGTATAATTAGCTGTACTCGAAATAGCGGGACCAAGCCGGGCACATTCTTAGACTCGGCTTTGATATTGTCGATTACCAGATCAGGAGCAAGCTTGGTATGAGCGAGCGTAAATTTTTATGCATACGCCAACAGCTGACGCTTACCTAAATGTAGCGATAGTGTGAACGACTATCAGTAGACAGCGAAGGCCTACATGATACCTGCATCTTCCTACGATGTTCCGCTATAAAAATATGCTGCAGCGAGTGTATGCTCGAGATTTTGCTCGACCTCTAAAATGAAGATTGCGTGGGCTAAAATTGAAGCTTCATTGTAAGGGTGGTCGATTTGGTCATTTTCGCCTCGCGAACCAGATGCGAAGATTTTCATTGATCTTCCTATCCGACGAATTTAATTAAACCGATGATAGGATTCAATTCAGGCATCAGTAAATCAGCCTGAGCCGGCACGTTGATCTTAGTGTAGGCTTTAATCAAGAGCATTCTCATCGACATGCCTCTAACTGAGCGCTTTTCACTGGGATGCCCTGCGTAAACATGTGACGGATTCGCTCAGGAACAACTTACCATGCATCTTACGCAGTACTCATAATAAGTGTATTTTAATCGGGGGGAATTACCTCAAACGTCGCAAATGAATCTCGCGCTGGAACGGAGATAGTGTGCAGCACAAGGAACACCTGTTTATTTTACTTAGCTAGCTCTACGTCGTAACTAAGTATACTTACTAAACAATGTAGAGCAATAAGAAACTGTTTCTTGTCGTCATTATTTTTAATATTGATATCCTTCTATGGCTATTATGGCGGTAGGCTCCGAGCCACGTAGACCTTTATCCAAATGTAAACTAGAATCGGTTGCCGCACTCGATCTTTACAGCCTTACCAAATATACATCAGCCAAAGGATCATACTTCCCTAAAATTTTACTTAGTTAAATTGTATACCAACTGGCATTCTTTCTTAATTTTAATAACGACCTGGCAATAAAATTCAATTTAAATAACTATATAAAATATTCAAAACATAACTACCCTACGTTCTTCCGATCACTTTCTTAAAATGGACCCGCAGCAGTCGACAATGTTTACAACGTTATCGGAATGGCGCCGGGACCTCTTGTGTGGAATGGGGGTAAATTACGACTGAATTAATTTAGTTTTACTAACCGATACTTTTGGTTCACTCCTTAAGGTATCGCCTATCCTAAATCTAATTCTTACGAAGTATCATATCTCCTAATTGCGCAAACCTTATACTTGTTTTAATTATGGCGCATATGTAAATTTGAATTAAAGAAAATGAATGGTTCAATAGATGAATCGAAATGAGTGGCCAAGGGCTTAGCGAGTTAACTGGTCCTGACATCCTCCCCGATTTGATCTCTCGTTGACGCTGATTGAAGTCGGCGACGAGGTCCTTCCAGTGGGAGACATGGCGAATATTTTTCTCTTTTTCTTAGCTTGCTTCTTCCTTAGTTTCGCCATGCCATTGTACGAGCCAGTATGGTTAGCGATTGAGTTGGCTTTCTTCAACAGACGTTCAATAACTTGAAAATGATCCGCTGTGCCATTATCCACGAATTGTGATGCTTTCGGTATCGGGCGACTTCGAAACCTTTCCGGTGTCGGTTCATACTTGATAGAACATCAACATTAAAGGTTGGAATAATCCTATTCATAGTTTGTGGTAACTCAAGCTTGCCACATTAGAATTAAACATTTTGATAGTTTCGAATGGTTCCACCTTTCTTGCCGCAATCTTGGCTCTTGGTGTCCCATATTTTTCGCAGCGTGTTTAAACGATATTTTGCGAGTATCAAGTATAAGTAGATCTCCAACTTTGAATTCGACCTGATTTATTCGGCGCTTTTGATCGTAATATTGCTTTTGCGAAGCTTGTGCTATCAACAGATTTCTGCGAGCCTGATCGATGATATTTGCTCGTACTTCGATAAACTCTTTTGCGTAAACGTCAATATCCTTTGGTTGACTAGTCCAGCCCAGTGACTTTTGCCATGCAGAGCGTTCCCTTCTTCCCGTATCTATTTCAAAGGAAGAGTATCCAGTAGATGCACGAACCAGTATAGACGCATACTCTATGCTTCCCAAGTGTTCGGTCCTGTCAGTGCCATGGTAAGATGCTATGCGATTGAGTGCGTCTTCTACCACAAGGTTCTGGCGCTCGGTCTGTCCATCGGCTTAAGCCCGATAAGCGGTTGTAATACTTAGACGAACACCGATGATCGTCATCAATGACTTCGAAAACATGGACGTGAACTTGCTATCTCGGTCACTGATATTAACTGCGGGAATACCATGGTGTCGAATGACAGCATCAAAAAATACTTTTGCTGTGGTGCATGCATCGTCCTTATCGTGCACTGCTGCATACTTCGTGCGTTTGGAAAACTTATCGACAACAGTTAGGATGGCAAATCCATTGGAAACAGGAAGCCCTCTTATAAAGTCCATTGATACCACTTGCCAGCAAGCATCCGGTATTGGAATTGGCATAAGTAATACGTTGTTTTTTTGTTAATTATCATGTTTCCGACGTGCGCAGGTTTCCCAAGTTTTGACATATTCCTTGACGTTTCTCTGCAACGATTTCCGGTAATACCACTGAGCAACTCGCAAGAATGTTCTGCGATTGCCCGGCAGAGCAGCTATTGCCGAATTATCATATTTCGATATTACATTCGTTCGCAAGCGGTTGTTGTTGAGCACGCAAAGACGTTTAATGTGCGCAAAAACAACAATTTCTCTTGCTTCACAATCAATAAACTTGTTTCGGAGCTTTTCCATGCTTCTTTAGGCAATTCTGGCAAAGCCTTATTGAAGTAGCTTACGAACTTCTGTTGACAACTCGCCATACGACACTGTCATTAAGGCAGCAACTTGCAGAGTCTCAGCTTCCTCCCGGGGCAGAGTTGGCACCGAGGGCGAACAAAGTAAACGTGTACCTCGTTGTTGGCAACTAGAAAATCGCACTTATGAAAGCGGATATTGTCCACGACAGAATCATCAGGCCGGCGCGAAAGCGCATCAGCTACAACGTTTAAAGCACCATTAATGTGGTGTATAGTAAACGCGTATTGAGCGAAGGTGGTCAAGTATCGAGCCAACTTCGGCGAGACTGACGGATGATGAAGAAGCCAAGAGCAGGCGCTATTGCCCATTTTTCTAACCCCTCTTTTATTGCAAATAGATCCTTCTCACGAGCAGGCCAACTAATCTCACGGATTCCAAGTTTCTTTGAGTAAAACGCTACTGGATGGTCATGTCTATTGATAAATTGCGATAAGTCGCCACCAATGCACGACCCCGATGCATCCGTAGTGAGAACAAACGGGCGTGAAGAGTTAGGCAAAGTCAGCACAGGTGCAGCTTGTAAGGCAGACTTCAGCCTTACGAGCAAATCCTCTTGTTCTGCATTCAAGACCCATGAAAAATCTTTCCTAACGAGATGGCTCAACGGCAGAACTATTTGCGCAAACTGATGAATAAAGCGGCGATAATAACAAGCAAGACCAAGAAAACTTTGCGATTCCTTTACAGAGGTAAGTGAAGGCCACTTCGCGATTGCTTCCGCCTTTGTTTTCGATAAATAATCCGTCACCAGAAACAGCGTGCCCCAAAAAGCTGACCTCTTGACGCGCGAACTTGCACTTACCAATGTGAGCGAAGAGTATTCACTTGCGTAAGACGTCGAACACGATAGCATGAAATAATTGACCCCAGTATTACATTAAAAGTAATTAATAGCCAATGGTGTCAGGGTTATGAATGTTCAGATAATTTAGAATTTTCAGAAGTACCTTTTTTTGAGACGGAAAAGATGCATGTACCATCCAAATATACAACAACGAATGAGAACTTTTCAAAAAGAACACGCATCAAGCGCGACGAAATGCGAGGCATTCCAGCAAGGCCCATCGGCGCAACGCACCACTGATATGTCTCATTTGATTTACGAAACGCAGTGTACGTTTTGCTATCCGGATGAATATGCCTCTGATGGTACCCTTGAGCTAAGTCAATGACTGTGAAGTAGCTCATACCATACATCTTATCGAATAATTTATCGATTCGCGGCAAAGGTATTTTAGGGACGACTGACGTTGAGTTGACGTAACGAAAGCCAATCACCCAACTGAGCAAAATGTTCGCGTTTCCGGATCGAATCCATTCCGAACGAGATACACCTCGTACCGATCGTTGGGTCATTTTAAGGAATGCCGAAGATGTTTGATACCCAAAGCGAGTCTGAAAGCTCGATCTATCCGCATGAAAGGTTCTCATCGACGAACTTCTGTAAAGCCTTTTGTTCAGCTTGTGAAAGTCGAAATGGCGAACGATTACTCGGTTGCACACCGGGCTGTATATTGATACCAAACTCCACCGACCGATGAGGAGGCAATGAATTCGGTAACTTTTCTGGGAATACATCTTTATAGGAATCGAGTAAAGCCTTCAATCGTTTTCACGAGGTTTTGTAAATTCCGACTCTTGATAAATTTTGACACGATAGACTTCTTCAAATTGTGATGTCTTCAATTTCCTTAAGAAGTCAGCAGAGGAATAATGACCGATTCACAACCTCATCATATGGTATGTCACCACTTTTGAACGAAACTTGATGAGTACGTCAATTAATGATTGGCTCGTGCGCAGCACACCAGGGCTTACCCGGAATTACATCATGGCAATTGCTCATTGGCCACTCAATGACCGGAACGTCAGAAATTCGATTATCATCAAATGGGCTATTGGCGACTCCTTTCTTCACTTATTTTTGGTGTTATTAGTGCCTTCGAAACGAGTGACTTGAAAGCCATTTCAGGACATGACGCATTGCAGCAAACTCGGCTTCACCCCATTGCATGTGGCGCCAGAATCGAGTATCATATTGACAGCACGATCGTCAAGATGACCCTTTTAGATGATCAAATCTTTTCCCGTGAAGGAAGCAAAGTCAGCTTCACATAGTGTGGTGATAGCTTCGTTTGACGCAGTCGCGATGGTTTCTTCTTTAACTGACTCATTCACGAAATAGTTGGCGTTCGCACGATCGCGACGATATCCGTTGCCGCGATTATTTTGCTGGTTCCTGCGCTTGTAACACTGCTGAATCGTGTGCCCCAGTATTTTGCAGTATGCACACTTTCGTTTATTTCGACGTCGATTATGGACGCAAGAAGACCTATTAAATGGCCGAGCATTGCCGATTTCCATCGGCTCTGGCTTCTTGTTTAATTCTCTGGCCACATTTTGTGGACCAGGACGAGGTTTTGTAGCGTTGTGGTGATGATAAACACCCGAATGTGTGCGTTCAAAATCGAGCGCCACAGTAATAGCATCCTACAGTGCGTTTCCCCGTCGATATTGAACTTCTTCTTGAGTTCTTGCTTTAAACCCTCGTTGAAAATAGATGAAATGTCAACTCGAGTCATGTCCTCAACTTGCGAAATAATGTGTCGAGATTTCGCAATGTAGTCCGTTAAGCCTTTGCAATTGGCTTGTCTCAGCCGATGCAGATCGTCTCGAAGACGTTGTTGCAGATCCGCAAAGACGAATTGTTTTTTTTTCACTGCTAGAGAAAACTCATCGGCTGAGTGAATTTCTTTTTTGATGCAGCAAGAGCCATTGTGCTGCTGGTCCTCGCAATGAGCTTCCTAGTACGGCAAGTACTTGAGGAGCCTTTGCGTCCTCTTTCCACTTCTTACCGTGCGCAATAAAATATTGCTGTACTTGCGCGTAATAAAGGCGAACCGACTCTTCGCTTTTTCCGCTTTACGTCGGCATCCTTAGCCCGTCCACCTTAAGCCCACCTATCTTTTAGGAATTAGCGAATGTTTTGATTAACTCTTGTTGTTGCTGTAGCATGTGCATCATTTGCTGCATTAGCTCGGCGTTTGAGGGTTGCCCATAATGGAAGAAGAATGTGTTCGGAACTATAAAAAGACTAGGCTCTTAAGTTGAACCGAAGATCCTTAAAAATGGTGCGCTCGGCTTCTTCTAAAAGCGCGTATACCTCGTGTAACGGAGCTGATAAGGTGGACTCTTGCTTGGGCAGGCATCCTTTCTCCTTGGTGAGTTGCTTTGCTAAGATCTTTGCAATGCGTCGGGCCTTTTGTAATGCGTCGGGTCTTTTGTAATGACGCAGGCAAATCGTTCGCAGTCTTTGCAGACTTTTCACCGTACTCAAAGAGGAAAGCCTTACTACAGTAGTATGGAATCTGATTATTAGCTTTTAGCTTTTTGCTCATAAATCTCAACGACTTTCTTTAGCCATTAAGCGTAATGGGTAAGAGATTCAATCTTATTCCAGATGGATTAACTGTTTCACCGTGTTAAGCCGGTCCCAACCTCACACAGACTAAGCGACTATATCTGTCAGGCAGACGCTTAGAGTTACAGTGGATACTGAAGCCACACAATCAAAACTGCTACGCAGCGCTTCCAAAGGAATGGAGCAGTTGACTGCGAGCGGAAATTCCCACGCTACAAGCAGTACGTTACTGGCTGCGAGTGGAATCCCTTACGCTACAAGTAGTGCTGGGCAATCCAACGCAGTGCAATCCAGCGAAGCGCGAACGGACGGCAAAGAAGCGAGCGGACGGCGAAGAAGCGAGCAGACGGCGAAGAAGCGAGTAGACGGCGAAGAAGCGAGCGGACGGCGAAGAAGCGAGCGGACGGCGAAGAAGCGAGCGGACGGCGAAGAAGCGAGCGGAAGACCAACAAGTGGTACCACTTGTGAGGAATGAGGGTAAATTACGACTGAATTATTTTTTTTGCTTTACTAGCCGATACTTTTGGCTCATCCTCTAAGGATCGCCTATCCTAAATCTAATTATTACTAAGTATCATCTCTCCTTATTGCGCCAACCTTTTTACTTGTTTTTATTATGGCGCATATGTAATTTGAATCAATAGAAAAGGAATGGTATAAAAGATAAATCGAAATGAGTGGTCATGGGCTCAGCGAGTTGAATGGTCCTGACAATCTCGCGCTGGGACGGAGATAGTGTGCGGTACAAGGAACACCTGTTTATTTTACTTAGCTAGCACTACGTCGTAACGAAGTATACTTACTAAACAGTGTAGAGCAAATTAGAGACTGTTTCTTGTCGTCGTTATTTTTAATATTCATATCCTTCTATGGCTAGTATGAAGGACTTAGACCTTTGTCCATCTGTAAACTAGAATCGGTTGCCGCACTCTATCTCTACAGCCTTACCAAATATACATCAGCCAAAGGATCATGTTTTCCTAAAATTTTACTTAGTTAAACTGTTTGCTAACTGGCATTCTTTTTTTTAATTAATAACGATCTGGCAATAAAATCCATTCAAATAACAAAATAAAAATTTCCAAAAAATAACCTACCCCCCGTTCTTCCGAACACTTTCTTGAACAGGATCCGCAGCAGTCGACAAAGTTTAGCAACGATGTCGGACTGGCGCCGTGATCTTCAGCTCGTGGGCGTCGTTTTCATAGTCACCACGGCGCTATTAGGCGTGATGTTGCACTCGCTGGTAATCTCGACGCTCACAGACACCGAGTGGCTCGCGCTTCGACTGCCTACAACGCTCGAGGCAGCTCAAGAGCTAGGCAAGACCCTTCAGAGCTTCTCCGAGCGCCAACGAGGTTCACTTTTGCTCGCACACATGGGCTGCTATCTATACCTGCAAACATTTGCGATTCCGGGCACCGTATTTTTCAATCTATTGGGCGGCGCGTTGTTTGGGATGACGCTGGGATTTCCTCTGTGCTTGGCTAACAACACACTGGGATCGGTCTTTATGTTTCTCCTTTCGCGGCGTTTTGGCTACCGCGTCGTCACGCACTTTTTTCCGCAAAAACTCGATCGCTTAAGAAGTATATTGGACGCACATCGCGACGAAATGGCGCTGAATATGATATTCCTGCGCGTATTTCCATTCACCCCCAATTGGTTTATTAACATGGCGTCGCCCCACTTGGCCATTCCGCTAGGCCAATTTACGTTAGGCCCGCTATTTGGGCTCGTTCCGTACAATTTCCTGAGCTGCAAAGCTGGGCTTATTCTGCGCGAGCTACGATCGCGTGGAGACATTATTGATAGCGCCACGACGATGCAGCTTATAGTGGTTGCTATCGTAGGTGGCCTTGTGCTCCCAAGACTAAAGAGGCGTTTTGCCACGACCACTGGTACCAAGCATGATTAAATTGAGTGTTTAAATTACGTTTGTCTTGTCCAAGTTTTTGCTGAATTGAGTAAGTTTCAGATAATTAAAAAAATCTAAAAGCTATCATTCAGCGTGTATCAAACGCACTATTTTTTTTTTTGTTCGTCGGGACCAAGCTAGACAAAATAAATGTCAGAGATACTTCTTATTCATTCGACGCCAGGCCAATTAGGTCTGCAGAGCTCTTATTGGGTTTGACTATCACAAGGTGCGTAATTAGATCCCGAATTTTCAGTATTTAAAATGCTAGACACGGGCGGATTTTAATTTTTTTCTGACAGACTGTAATCGTGAAGGTCTTCTTTCGTTGGAATGGATATGCAAATCTTTTAGATTATTATTAGAGTATACAATTATACGAGTAGTCTGCGCTGGTGCTCCCTCGCACTGCAGCAGCAATTTTCAATTATTTTGTTTGGCGGGAGTTGTTATACCTTTTAACGATTACTTTCAAACAGAAAAAAAGTTATCGCGATTACAACTTAAGATTCTGGAATGTGATGCTAAAAATTAATGGCTAGAACACTGCGATGTAAGAAATAGCTAATTAATTTCAAGGGAAAGCACAATATCGTTCAAGCTAATGCGAGGTTTAAATCAAGCTGTCGACGTCCTAACTGCAATAAGCCACGAAAATGCAGGCTGTTTTCCGTATCAAAACAAAAGCAGCCGACCGGCCGTGATGGCAAAAGGTGGTTCTACCAAGAGAATTCAAGGTGCCTTCCTCTAATATTTTAAGCGCAAATAGGTTTTCATCCGACTTCTATACAAACACGTAAAAACTCGCGGTACTCAAAAGTGATTAGCAAGCAACTTAACGATTTAGAGGTATGCCAGCGTCGACGTCCTGTCATGTAAAAAGACGCATTCTTCACATTGCCGTATTAAGACGCAATTTTTTTTGCGAAGTCTTCGGGGCCGTGTAGGAGTCACTTAGCTTGCTCATCACCAAATAAAAAAATGCTCTTCGATCAATCGCTGCAAACTTTCATGTTCCTCGCGAAACAAACTTTTGCGCAATATTGGACGCATATTCCCAAAAACAGTTTATTATTTGCGACTGAACTTCATTGCAATGTGCGCTCATGAATGTGTTGGAGGTCTCCGCATTGCATAATTCAGAGGAGTGCTATTATGTAAGGCACGAAAATATTCTAGATCGTGTTTTTCTGTCACATGCAACAGGCTTTCTAGCTACTGGTAGCGTTAAAGACTTGCATTGGCCTTGTATGCAAATTGCCTGAGGTCACTTTAGGTTTTCCGACACTATTTAAATAACTCATGTTACAGCTCTCCCGTGACCTCAAGAGCAAACGGTTGTATCAGACGATGTACTGTATGTACAGTATTATTTACGCTACTTTTTTTTTGCAGTTTCCATTTTGAGGTTGTCAAGGATGTAAGAAACTATTTTAAATTTTAAATTTGAGCTATTATGGAGTATTAAGCGGCTAAAAAAGCATCTTCGGCTACTATTGCTTGTCAGCTTGAAAATAAAAAAAGTTTTGAAGCAATAATGGACTACGTACCTAATATCACGCTGTACAAGAAATGACTCAAAACCAATAAAAACAACACTCTTCGCCTTGCGTCATGGCCTTCATGTCGGTAGCTCGTCAGGCACGCGCCACTTCTCGATTCCTCTATTCCCGTATGCGCGTTTGTCCTCTTGTAGCTAATGAGCAATTCTTGCAGCGAACGAAGTGGCAGCGCTTGCCCTGTGCGATGGAGTCTCCGATCCTATCGACTCGAGTAGGCTTTTTGCGAACAAAGGTGAGCGAGCGTGTGGTCCTGCCAGAAGAGAACGAAATTGAACCTACGCTAGCATTTGACGACAGTGAAATGACAATTGAAGATGCTTCGATTGAAAACTTGCTGAAAGAGCTCAATGAAGTTTTTGAAATTATTGCTGCTGTGCCACTGATGGATGAAGAGGAGTATGGGGAAGTGCGCCAACACTTTGAGAGTGGCAGTGGTCTTGATGAGATTGATGAACGTGGGTATAATATTAAAGCTGGGACGCATAAGATTTGGAAGGGTGAGCGCGACCTTACAAAGATTGTTGAGGGATTGGATACCGATTCGGCCCAGATTCTGCAGCGTATCCTGCTCCACACGCTTAATATTGAGAGAAAAGTGCGTGAGATGCTCTCGAATGGTGGAGTTGATCCCGATGACAAAGATGAGTTGCAAGAAGACAATCAGGTCATTTGAGATTGTCCGTTAAAAAAGAAGTCATCTCGACACCATCAAGGTATTGCGGAGATCTTGGTCGAGCCCGCGTGCTTTGCTTTTGCTCTTAACTTTTGATTCGACACAGGCAATCAAGACGTCTAAGTCCCGTATAAATGATGTACGTATACTTGCACCATTGATAAATTCTCCTTATCTTATGTTAGAAATAAAGAACGATTGTAAGAATACCTCGCCGTAAAATGCACAAGAAAATGGGCAACATGTAATTTCAGGCATGACCCGAATTTGTGCTCATTACGAAAAACGCATATTTTGCTCTCAAAAAAAGTGATAAATAATTTTATTCATTCTTGCCTTCAGGGCTCTGAAAAGCGGTGGTAATGGGCTTCGTCGCACTAGCTCGTCAGACGCTTATCGTTTCTCGCTTCCAAATGCACGCGTCTACACGCTTAAGCACAGCAATTCCCTGGCAACAAATGCATAAGCACCGCGTGCCTTGCTCTATCGACCCTCCATTCCTATCAACCCGAACCAGCAGCATTAGTTTTGTACGAACAAAAGTCAGCGAACGCACGCTCCGTCGGAAGAAATTACGCGTCAACAAGAGCCAAAAAGGAGTCAAGGTGCCAATTCTTAAAGAAACGTTGCGCAAGCTCTATTTGCGTACGCATCCGGATCTCTTTGGACAGTATCCAACGCAGCAGCGCGCAAATGAGGAATCGTACAAAGAGCTCTTGGGCATCCTGGACGCCATTGAGAAACACAATCAATTTCCCCCAGCCAAGACCTTAAAACTTCCATTTTTTTTAAAAACACCTATCGAGGGTGAATTTAAAGAAGTCGAGTTGCAACTACGCACGACGGGAGGTGCATGTAATACGTTGGTAGAGGAGGCATTGGGTCAATTTTTCAGCAACTGTGGGCTCCCTGAGGTCTTTCAATGGGACAAAGGAAGCTGGGGCAAAAGTGTAGGTAAACACGCAGTAGAGAATCCAAATTTAGGCTTTGAAAAGGAAGATGAAACGCATGAGAACGACCGTCACGAGGCCAAGCGCGAAGAACGGCATTCTTCAGCTCCGGCTTATAATCCCGTGGATCGTAAAGCACCAGAAGATCATTCGATTGAAAAGGTTCTGAATGAGTTAGACGACACGTTGCAGCTTATTGCTGTCGTGCCATATCTTGACGACGACGACAAGCAACAGCAAGCTATTAAAACTCATTTTGAACACGGATCAGGTCTCGATGACCTCGATGCTCAAGGGTATTCACTGAAAGCGGGAGTTATTCAATTGTGGCAAGGCGAACGGAATCTACAGGCACTGATTCCTGGATTAGATGGCGACTCGGCGATTCTAATGCAGCGAATTTTGCTTCATACCGTCGATATTGAAAAGCGTCTCGAGAACGTCATTGCTCAAAGCTCCTTGGACGTTACGAGATTCACTGCGGAAGCTTGTAATCAACAGAGCGAGTAAAGATTCTTGGATGACTTTATCGATAAAAGATTATCGCGTTATGTGGGCATTTACAATGAATTAATTGTTAAGCACTGAACTTACATGCCCAAATGCACAAAAGATGACACGGCACTAGGACCTGCACCCAGGATTGGAAAGAATAGTGAATTACTTCTTTGAGTCGCTGTCCTAGACAGGAATTAGCTCTTACATAACATCGAGTGACCCGGGGCCGTCAGTTTAGCACGAAATGGAACGGGGTGTACCGTTAAAACATGAATATTATTTCTGTAAGAGAAAATAATAAAGAAGTATTTACGTTGGAATTGTTATATTCAACTTAAATTCCTAGGTACTTAATTGAAGTAATAAAAAAAAAACCTACCACTTAAGTGTGCTTCATATATATGTGACCCACCCTTATGTATGTGATGCACATTGGTACATCCTAGCGTCATCCGCTATGCGAAATACCCAAAAACGATACGCTCGCAGCACATATTAGTCTATCTACAAAGACGGCATTTATGCTAGGTAATAACAGAAATTTATATTTAATGCGATTAAATATAAATCAGTCTTAAACTTACAATATACTTGATAAGTTTGCACGAGGAGCCGGATTACCGCTCCCGTGACGACACTTTTATCAGTGTACTTCGTGAGTTGGGTGAGGTCGCTAAGGCGCCCACCACAAACCTCACTGCACGTGAGAGAAGGCGGTAAATCGTCGAAGGTGTGTGCGTGCGTAGTACGTGGCAGCTTTAAGTAGCGCCCGTCTACACTTGGTGGAACTTGAAATCCTTCCCACGACCCGCATCTTTGAGCGTGTACGTGAGGATGAGCCTCAATATCGATTGGACTCATTTCCCCCCACCTCCGAACATCATCGGGAGTTGGCTGAGCAGACGGCGCAGGGACTTAGGGAACAAGCCATGGCCAGGGTCTTGGGTAGTCTCCTGAGCAACATGTTACTCAGTTGGAGCAGTTTGACGCACTCATGCTCGGACAGCGAAGGGTCGCGTCCGAGGCACAAAGCCATGCTACGGCGGAGTCTGTCACACAGACTCAGGATGAGCTAAGGCGAGAGCAGGCTCGAAGCGAGGCTTTCAACAGGACTGTTAAGATGCTCTCCGCTCTCAGCCGAGGCTTATTCGGATGGACCCGCCCAAGTTCGATGGAACTGCAGCGCGCACGATATCCATCGGCTGTTAGCAGTAAAGCAATGCGGTGTGTCGCAGCTAATCGAAGATGACAGCCCGATGGTGCCGTACTCCATGTCGCACCCGCGCGGTAAAGCCTCAGAGTGGGCTTACTCGGCGGGTATAGCGTATTCAAGGTGTTCCCTTCATGGGCGATTATAAGACAAAGACTCGCGCCATGTGCCAGCCACCAAACAACGAGGTGTTGCATAAGGTGCGCGTTTTCGGGGCGTGGCAGGCGAAGCGATCTATGCAAGAGCATGTGCAGGAGATGCACTAGCTGTCGGGATCAATTACCGTAGGTCCGATTGGGGAGCACATAAAAGTGCCCAAGTTTATGAACGGAATACGTCATGGCTCATCGTGACAGGCTCTTATTAGAAAGGTGCCGTCAACGATGGAATCCAAATTGCCTTAGTTGAGGAGAAATTTTACAACAGTGCCTCGGCGATAGCTTGGTATAAGCCGTCGGCCGAGAGAACAGGTGTCACTTCCATGGAGTTGGGCAATGCAGACGTTGTCTGTCACAAATGTGGCAAGCGCAGTCATATGAGCGCTGCTATGCCTGGGCCCCTGCTGGGGCGAAGACGCCCAGCAAGAGGAATCCCTTTCCGAAGAGCGATGGCAATAACCAGCGTGCGAGACGCATGAGTCCGCATCTACCACTGAGGGGTCGAAAAAATGCAGGAGAAAGCTGAGGTAAATCGCTTTAGCTTCATCGATGGCCTGTTATGGCATCAGCTGTCACCTTGTGATTCCTTGGGAATCTATGTGCCTCATGACACAGACCTCAAGCTGATGACCCTTCACGAGCTCCATGATGCGCCATCTAGTGGGCATCTGGGCCGTGAAAAGACATTCTTACGAGTGTCAGAGAAATTTTGGTGAACGCACTTATTTAGATGGGTGGCCAACTATATTCGCTCTTGCGAACAGTGTCAGCATAAAGCCTGCACCGTCCAGCAGTGCGCCACTGAAGCCGCTACCGATTCCAACCAACTGTTGGAAGTCAGTAAGTCTAGACTTCACATTAGGGTCGGACGGGGCTCGTCGTCTTCGTAAACGGTCTAAGCAAGATGGTTCATTCAGCACCATGTAAGACATCGATCAAAGGCAAGTAGGCAGCTCTCTTGTCCTGGATCGCGTATACCGATTACACGAGATGGCCGAGTCCATAGTATTGGACCGGGATCAATGATTTACGTCTGGGTTTTGGCGACAAGTGCTTGGGCTGCTAGGTGGCGAGTTCCCCATGTCGACTGCAGACCATCCTCAGATCAATGGCCAAACAGAACGTGCCAATCAGGTCGTGGTGGATAAATAGATATAATGGCCTATACCTATTTATGGATAAGATTTCTGAACATTACTATGTAAGTAATATTCTCCAAATATTCTCTACCTTTTAGATAATATATTAATAAACTATTTATAAGTGTTAATTTTATGTAACGATACACCCCGTCGTAGCATGCGTGCGGCCCAGAACATCTAAGGGCATCCCAGACCTGTTATTGCCTCCAACTTCCTTTGGTTTGATTACCCAAAAGTCCATCTAAGAAGTCCACACACCTACCAAAAATGGTAAGCGGAACTATTTAGCACGAGCCGGATTACCGCTCCCGTGAAGACACTTAATCAAAGTACTTAGTGCGTTAGGTGAAGTCGCTAACGCGCCCACCGCAACTACCTCACTGCACGCAAAAGAAGCTGGTTAAACCGCCTCCTCGCTGTGCTATGGTGTGTGTATAAGTAGAGCGTGGCCGCATTACGACGTGCCCGCTTGCAGTTTACTGATGCCTGAATTGAGTCCTGAG
>NW_027152029.1:2174731-2179308 GCF_004359215.1 Bremia lactucae | reverse complement strand
ATCTGTAATGGGCCGCCCCGTTACATAAGTAGTTTCAATTAAGTTTACATGTTACTTAAGTAGGGGTGCTACTTTTGAGGTAGCGAAAGTAGCATGTCGTATTTTAGCTGGTTTAATGGGCTCAGTCCCATTATTAGCCAGTAAGATATAGGCACGTAGATTGAGTGGTTCCCATGAGTTCAAGGGAACCATTCGTACTTAGGATGATTAAAAGACAAAATATAAAACCGAGTTAAAAATACTAAACACCTAAGACTTGGGCTTTGAGGCTTCCTCAAAGCGTTAGAAATAGTGTAAGCTAAGTACAGGTTGTTCTAGCCCCGTTACACCTGGTAGCACTTAATAATCTTTCCATGCCCGAGTTTGGGGTGAGCGATTCGTCGTACTTTGACGCTCCAGATGTGAGTCTGTAGAACGCGACTTTTCCCCATCTCACCGGTGTTGAGTGGGATGCCCTAAATCGTCTCGCGGCGATATCTGGAGAGGCATTCGTCGTGTCGCTGATGAAATCAGCGACCTCTGGAGGACAGCGTCTCGCCATACACGACTTCATGGCTCGCGAGCTCGCCGAATCCAATCGGCGAGGTTTAACTCCCTCGCGGACTTTACGGAACGACGCCGTGAAGATGGAGACCTACGTCTACTCTGGCGAAGGCAAAGAACGCTTGTCGCTGTCGCGTTGGTTCCGAGAGGTTGACATCGCTATATCCTCGAGACGTCTCGAGGCTCCTAAAGCGAAGGTCAACTTCCTTCTTTTCCGGCTCACTGGGAAAGCCAAGGAGTGGGCTTTGGGTAAACTCGTTGTGGACGAGTATGTGTTCCCCACTCTGGAAGCCATCCAGAGTGATCTTCGACTCGCCTTCGAGCCGCCACAAGAAGAGAAGTTGGTGCGTTCAAGGTTCCTGTCCTTGAGACAGGGTAAAATGTCCATGCGCGACTACGTGCAGATGGCTCGACATCTGGCTTCGTGCATTGTCATGCATCCCATGGACAGGTACACACAAGTGAACGTGTTTGTCGATGGCATGCGTGAAGGGCAGACTCGCCTATCGCTGGAACGCGCGGAGCCTGCCACGTTAGAGGAGGCTTTCGCTATCGCCCTCCGTGAGGACTTCAGAGTCACCAAGGCCTACACCAAGCCTTCAGTTGTTACCGCTCTCAGATCAGCGGGCCCGGAACCTATGGAGATTGATGCAATTGAGTCGTCGGGTGACCGACGACGTGTTACGTCCTACAAGGGCGACGTCCGTAGCTGACGTCAGATGATCTGCTTTTGATGTCGAAAGCTGGGACATCACGCGGCTGAATGCCGCGCGCCAGCACCGATGTCGGTGCATGCGATGGATACCCATCATGAGGGAGGTGCTCCGCCCACTCGTCCAAAAAACGGACGAGACCAGTAGGTGCAGGGCGCCCTACTGGTTTGAGGGAGGTCCGGGTTCACCGGTAGCAGCCCGACCTTCCAGCCCATCTGTGCTGCGTGCACGGTCAAATGCCACCAGTACGAGTGGTGATTCACGCCTGATTATTGTTAATCTACATGTCGCCGGTATCCGGCGACCTCTACGAGCACTCCTGGATTCAGCAGCGAAAAACAATTTCTTCCGTGAATCTTGCGTGTCAATGCTGCCACCCAGCATCCAGGTCCACGAGGGACCTGGCCAAGTTGTTGTCAAGCTTGCTGACGGGAAACTACGCCGCATATCGCGGCGCGAAGTGTCGTTGCCGTACACGTTTGACGGCTTCCGCAGTAACGAAAATTTCTTGGTTATTGAGATGAATTATGCGTTCGATTGCATCTGGGCATGTGTCTCCAAGTGATTGGCCGAACGTTACAGTCGTGGATCGTACATCCATGACACCGGCGGTGCACAGAGTGAGCGATGGCCCTCTCTGTGCCGCTTGTTCCGTGCTCCTACGCACGAGTGACGATGTCTCTTTGCTTTGCAGCGAGGAGTCCGACGTGGACAAGCAGTGGCTCCCGCGTAATCACGACGCGGTCGAACAGAGGTTCCCGCATGAGAGAGCAGTGGTCGAACAGGTGTTCCCACATGCACGCATTGTGGTCGAGCAGAGGCTCCCACAAGGCCAAGATGCGGCCGAGCAGGGGCTCGCCACCGAGTGTGACGTGGATGGACAAGAGTCCCCTCGTGCATACATGATGGTCGAACAGAGGTTCCCACATGAGCAAGACGTGGTCGAGCAGGGGCTCTCACACGAGTATGTGGCGGTCGAGCAGGGGCTCCCGCATCATGCGTCGACGGACGAGTATGGGCTACTCCCGTCGCGCGATTTCGACGTCCTGGATAAGGACATCCAGCGTCTAGAGGGGGGGTGCCGATTTAACACCTGACTGCGGTTCGCCAGCTTCGCATAGACTCGAAGCACGATGGGGACGCAAGCGACGAGAACTCAGCATTGGAATGTGTCCACGCTATTGTGTACGTGGACGGGATTCCACAAAGGCGTCAATACATTGAGGTCGCGAGTCCACCTCGCGACACGTCGTCGATTACGAGCCTTCCAGGACTATCCTGGAAGCATTTTCTACGCGACCTCAAGGGAGGCACAGTGGAACAAGTATGTCTGGTCACCAACGAGGTGACCTATGATCCGAATGAGGAGCGAATTACGCGCCCTCGAAGCGCTGAATAAAAGTCAGCGCGCGAAGAAAGATTTCTGCGTCGCAATCTTGGGAGGCTCTGCGTGAGTTTGGTAACCCTGTCTATGACATTGCTCGAGAGTACGCAGACGTTTTCCCGGAGAAAATTCCGGCTGAACTTCCTGCTGATCGTGGTGTTCGGCACGAGATTGATCTCGTGCCAGGATAGAAATATTGTGTGACACACCAGTGGCTGTTGCCTCGAGACCAAGTCGAGGCTATTGATGCATTCTTTGAAGGTCGTCGCAAGGCCGGTCATGTGCGTGACAGTGTCTCACCCCACTCGAGTCCAACCTTCTGCGTGAAGAAGGCTACGGGAGGCTGGCGTATAGTGCATGCGTTTAACAAGCTAAACGATGCCACTATTCCTGCCCAAAAGCCTATCCCGAGGAAAGACATGGTTCTAAACTCCATGTCAGGTAGCGTTATCTTCAGCGCCATCGATCTGACCGATGGCTTCTACCAGATCTTGATGCGACAGAGTGACATACCACTCACTGCGGTGAGTACCCCGAGTGGTATGCTATGGGAGTGGCTGGTGATGCCACAAGGATTAAAGAACGCACCAGCCACTTTCAATCGCATGATATTTCAAGTGTTGAGACCGCTTCGAGACTTTGCTCCTAGCTACTTTGATGACATTTTTGTCCACAGTCGCGCTGAGAGCAACCTCAGTCCTGTCCAAGTTCACCTTCTACCCTGAAGCAGTTGTTTCAAGTCATGCGGAATAACAAGTTATATGCAAACTTGAAGAAGTGTGTATTCTGTGCACCGGGGATTCCAATGCTGGGTTGCTACGTGAGTAAATCGGGAGTTCGAGCCGATCCAGAGAAGGTGTTGTCAATCTGTTCTTGGCCCACACCCAAGAATCCTACGGAGTTGCGTCAATGGCTCGGTCTAGCTAATTACTTGCATACGTACACAAACGATTACGCCGGTTCTATACAGCCTCTGTCGTCACTTCTAAAGAAAGACGCCACGTGGTCGTGGCGTCCCGAGCATCAAGCTGCCTTTGACGCAGTGAAGAAGAGCCTGGCGTCAGCGCCAGTGTTGGTACTCCCTGACGACACCAAGCCGTTTCACGTGGTGTGTGATGCAAGTGACTTTGCAATTGGTTGCGCCCTCATGCAGTTTGATCATGAGGGCCGTGAAAGAGTCGTGAGTTACCAATCACGACAGATGAAGCCGGCGGAGAAGAACTATCCGGTCCACGATAAGGAGCTATTAGCTATGCGCTACGCACTCATCAAGTTTCGTGTTCACCTACTGGGCGAACGCACGTTCGCTCTGTATACTGATCATGCATCGTAGCGTACTGCGATGAAGAGCCCACACCTGTCACAGCGGATGGCACGGGGGCTGTCTTTCTTCTCCGAGTACAACTTCCTTCGTCGTGCACTACAAGCCAGGCAAGACTTACATTCTTGCTGACGCACTGTCACGACATCCAGATTATGATCCTCGTATGCTTGAGTCGTCAGGCAACTGACGACGACGATGAAGACAATCGATGTGCGACGTGTGTGTCGTTGAATCTAACTCGGGTCACTCCCGAGTCATGCCTTTTTGATGAAATTGTCGCGGCTTACGCGAACGATCCGGATTACGCGGACATTATTGCCTATCTGCGCGCTCCCAGTGATGCTGCACTGGGAGCTCTTTCGCGAACGAAGCGTGAATTATTAAACGATACAGTATGGATGGTGATTTGCTGTTATACAGCATCGATAAATTCGATGCACCTCGAACGGTGATTGCGAATGACTTGGATTTGCGTGCTCGTATTATCCACGAGTACCATGATGCCCCAATTAGCGGTCATCTGGGCCGCGAAAAGACATTCGCGGCTGTCTCACGTGACTTCTTCTGGCCCCACATGTACAAGTGGGTTCGAAACTGGATTCGCACCTGCGAA
>NW_027152029.1:2136824-2173880 GCF_004359215.1 Bremia lactucae | reverse complement strand
GTCAAGCCATCACGAGGTTTGTACGCGATACTCTTCGATCTGCAGTGGATAGACAGAAAGCAAATGCAGAAAAACGTGGCAGAAAGAACATGAGTACCTTCAAGAAGGGTGATCGTGTATTGTTATCTACTGAAGGCCTACGAGATTCTGCAGTAACCAATCTTGGCGCGAGCAAACTCGCGCCACGTTTCATCGGCCCATTAACGATACTCAATGCAATCGGCGACGCATACACGCTGGACATCCCTTCGTCATTGCGACTTCACCCGACGTTTTACGTCGGGCGGCTTAAGGAGTTTCGTCCAGCTACGCTGGCCTCGTCCTCGAAGTCAAAGGCTCATAGGTCGACCTTCCCTCTCGCCTTACTCGACGCGCCAGCGACATCGGACACGGCTGCGTCCCAGTCTGCGCGTGCCCAAGAACCTGGCGTTCCAGGTTCCGCATCCGTTCAAGCAGCTCGCGGTTCGACTGTCGAATTTCGCTCGCTGTTCTCTCAGCCCGCGCAGCTCGATCAACGGCAGCTTCAGCTTCCAACTGGGAGAGCCTTGCTCACAGCCGCATCTACATCGTCCTGGGCAATCAGGACGCCAGCATTACCATCGCGAGGGCCCACCGCCGCTTGTGGAAGGTCAGAAGCGCTGGATCGTGGAACGTTTGTTGGGTCACGAGGACCCTCGTCGCGAAACGACATCGTCGCAACTCCATGCGCGCGCGGTTCCAACCGCGCGCAAGTATCGTGTACGTTGGCTCGGGTTTCCACCCGAGCAGGATATGTGGGAACCGCGCTCTTCGCTCCTTCGAGACGTTCCAGACGTCGTTCGGGCATACGAGTCTGTGCATACGCTTGGCTCAGATTTGGTCGACGACCTGAGTGTTCTCGCGGTGAGCGAGGACGAGACGAACGACTACGAGACCAAGAGCGATTGCGAGAATGTCGTGGTGAAACATCACCACGACGACGAGAGGAAGAGCGACGACGAGAACGTCGTGGCGAACGCGTAGCACCACGACCCTGAGATCGCGAGTGGTGTCGCCAGTGTGCCGCGCCACGATTAACCGCGGTCTTGTGCTCTATCAAGCTGCGCTCATATTGTCCGATCCAGAGCTGTTCATATTCGCTGAGTGGATACTCAGCGACGTTTCGTTGCCAAGTTTCGCGAGTTGGACAAGGCATCGAGTCACAGGAGTTACAAGATTCGTGCACGTGAACGTAGCAGAGTCGATCTACGTTCCACGCGTTCTCACATACCTTCTCGCGCAGCAAACCGACTGAGTGTTCGGCGTGGATATCTTCGCGATTAGCAAGCCACTGCTGAAAGCTCCTTCCGTCTTCAAGCATCCGGTTCCACCGCCGGATGAACGCGCACCAAGAACGCTGGAGCGACTCGTACGAGATGCCATCAAGACTCTTTCCGAGTAATCCACGGAAACGCCAGAAGTAATCCTGCATCGTTTCAAGAGAGTCCGGAGCTCGAGCTCCGGACAAGTCGTATAGCGCCCAAGGGATCAGGTGCTGATCCATCACGTGGTCTATCGAACTCCCGCTGACAGTGCGCGGGAGTGCTGTGGTGTTGGCGTTCGCGTCTTCACTCGTCGTTTGGTTTGAGCGGCCGTTAGGGTCTTGTAGTTGAGCACTCACGGTGTGTGAGTGCTGTCTTGAAAAGGGGGTGATGTAATGGGCCGCCCCGTTACATAAGTAGTTTCGATTAAGTTTACATGTTAGTTAAGTAGGGGTGCTACTTTTGAGGTAGCGAAAGTAGCACGTCGTGTTTTAGCTGGTTTAATGGGCTCAGTCCCATTATTATCCAGTAAGATATAGGCACGTAGATTGAGTGGTTCCCATGAGTCTAAGGGAACCATTCGTACTTAGGATGATTAAAAGACAAAATATAAAACAGAGTTAAAAAAACTAAACACCTAACACTTGGGTTTTGAGGCTTCCTCAAAGCGTTAGAATTAGTGTAAGCTAAGTACGGGTTGTTCTAGCCCCGTTACAAGTACGCAGACCTGCTTAATTTTACCACCATGCAGATCTCTCAAGAACCACTTAGGTTTTAGGGTTGGTAATTGAGTTATCTCCGAAGTTAACTTCGGAGGCGCAGACAGATCAAGAGTATAAGCGCCTACTCTTGATCCGTCATTAATCAAGACATTCAATGTCTCCTTTGTTCCTGGGATTTATCTACAGGTTACCGAGGGATCAATCCCTCGGGATGCTGAAGTCTAGTCACTTCAGCATTAACTATTTGAGGAAATTTCTCCTCAAGTACGTTAAGACTTATTCCCTCAACGTCTTCCGACTGTGGTTGCGCTATCACAGTCGGGTCCTCTACGGTCGACTCTCTACTCAACCTAGGATCATCGTGTTGACCATTTTGGACAACCGGTATCTTACTTGAATGTCGCCCGCTTGGCGTACATTCATGTCTCAATCCACTCGACTTGTTCGAGTGGTGGACCTTCGGCGCTGCCTGTGCATTAGCACAGCCGCCGGCAGCCGACTCCACAGTGTGATTAGTAATCACACTGTGATCTTGTGCAGTTGTACTAACGACCGTACCACAAGTGAGGCCATCGCACTCACTCGTAGTACATCCACACGCTTGTGGACGCTCCAAGACGTTCATCAGATGGCCATCTGATGAACGAGAGACAATTATTAAATTGTTCTAGAAGGGACAACAGCATTGTGAAGCGAACCACCTGCTGACTTGCCGTATTCCCAAGCCTGCGTACGGAAGAATATGCACTAAGATGCACAAGGTCATGGTTTTGAGCACCATTATCTATCTCCAACTTCCAAGCTCTTTGCTTTAAAGTGACTTGGAAAGGATAGTTCAAGCACTTATGGCTTCGCTTACTTGAATTTTCGGGACGGTCTGGGTCATGATGGGATACCAGCATTCTTGTATTTAAAAAAATCTTTACTTGCACTTCGTTCTAGGACGGTTCCAACTTTTCTAAACCGCGCAAAAAAGTCAATGGAAAGCCGTCAGATAACGCCGCAGTTGGTGATCGTGCACGGAGAGTTTGGCGTTGATCTATGTAATGCAATGTGATACGCTGTAATTCAGAAATTAAATTGACTAAAAACTGCATGAAGTGAGTTTAGAAATTCTCTTCCTAAAATGTGGTTTTACTCTTTTTAAACCCATACGGCAATTTTTCGTTCAATAGTAGTAATTGTCCCGTCCTATCCTATATATTGATGTTTTGTCCTCTTTTTTAGCGCTCAGACTCATGTTTACGAGGAACTTTGCCACACTATTTCTTTCGCCTCTTTAAACATCACAACGACACATGTCACATTATCGGTCGACCGCTGATGAAAAATGGCATACTCAATAAGCGCCTACACAAAGAAAAACGAGAGAGAATCGCGCCATTAATCCACCACAAGCATCATCTAGCACAATCCACTCACTCACACACCTCAACAGCCCGTTGCACATCTTTCAATTCGACAAGTTTTCGACGAACAAAATCCACAGCTTCTTGATCTTTCAACACATCATACAATCCGTCACTTGCGAGCATCACAAACTCGCACTCGTCTGTTAATTCCGTGACGGTAAACTCTGGCGTCGGAATCACTAATGGACCTTTTAAAATATCGTTGGGATTCACCGGTAATTCCTGCGAATTGTACTCGTTCCGTGCTTTCGTGTCAATGTCATCGACCAAAGGCTCGACGAGATCAAACGACTTGAAAGGGGCGTCGCCAAAGGCACGCGAGACGGCCAATTCGCCCATAATACGTCCGTGAATCACAAAGCCGCCAGTCTCTCGAATCCGCTGCGCTTCGTCCGTTCGACTGGGTTTATGATCATTTGAAAGTCGTTCAGCTGTGCCATTGCGACTCAAGACAGTGCGCGAGTCTCCAACGTTGGCCACAAAGAGATACTTGCCCGCCACAAAGACTGTCGTGGCCGTGCTTCCAGCTTGCGGACGATCCGAGGTCCTTAAAAATTCTTCATCCGTACGTTCAAACGCATTGGTCAAGCGCTTCATGATGATTGATTGCAATTCCTCAATTGTCATTGTTAGTAAAGGTTTCAATTCACTCGTGTGCATGAAAAACGCGGTAATGAGGCTATGGTGGAGCACGTCACTCAAAAACGAAGATGCTTCGTCACCGCCATGGCCGTCATAGACAGCAAAGAATGACTGGGGATGCAATCCCAAACGACTTAATGGTTCAATACACAAGTCTTGAATAATCGTATGCGCGTCTTCCATATGTTTACGAGCGCCCATGTCGGCATGCGCTCCAAAGTCAAACCGATTGACAGTTAAACACGTTTGTGCCACGAGTAAATCGTCGCCAATTTCCAGTCGATAGGGTTCTTGATAACTTCCCACGAGTTTCATAAATGTCCCATTCGTCGAGTTTAAATCAATCAAATAAAATTGATTCGTCAATTCATCAAACCAAATTGCAGCATGTTTTCGAGAGAGTTCCCCATCACTTGTATGGATTTGATTCTCCGCAGATCGACCAATTCCTGCACCTTCTTGTGTAATCACAAACTCCGTGCCAGCTAATTTGCCACTTAATGCCGAGACCGTAAGACTTGGCAATTCTTCGTGAAACGATGTAACAAGAAAATCCGATTTTCCAACTCGAAATGCCACGTGAGGCTCGAGAGGCCATTGCATACGATCGCCCATATTTTCGTCATTTGCTTGGGTTTCCACGGGACTTAACCGCACAAACGTGTCCCCATTTGCTTGGTCGCCATTGACTAAATAGAAACGCCCGTGACTATACAGCACACGTGCGTGGTCGGTCTCTGCAAGGAGTGTATCGGCAGGTATACTTGCAATATTCTCACAAGTTTGGCCAATACCGCCTCCTTTCTCATCAAACGTAAAGCTTGTGACGGTATCTTCTTCGGTAAACGCCGTCATTTTAAGCACCACGTGGGTCCATGTGTGTTCGAGATACAAAGGCACTGGATCGTCTTCGACTTGGTCAGTAGCGAGATGATCGTCTATTTTGACCGATTCAGGCACGGAAGGCATTTCTTTCGAGTCATAAAGCTTGTCGTTTTCAACAATCGCGTTGCTGCTAGACGCATTATTGCCGGTAGGAGTACTATCGTTCTCCTTTGTCGGTGGTACATAGCTCCCGATACTGCTAGTATTGGAGCGAAGAAGGCGATGAACGCCTGATGTGCGGGCCCGTTGGAAAGAACTCGCTAATCGGACATCGGATTCTACGTGTTACAACGCGTATTAGTGTCTAAAGTCGCATCATGGCACGAAAAAGGACTGCAACATGGCCACGTACGTGGCGGTTCTAATCGCAAATGAGTCGAACGTCGACGATCCGGGTCATTCTCGTGTTTCCGTACCACTACAAACCACACGATATTGTCACAAAGGAAGAGAGTGTGCTTTAAATGGCCACACGATGTCACGTGCCTTGCATCTTGAGCGTCTGGACATCCTGCGCGTCCGCCATGGCGCGTCTTCTAGCGTGATGTTCTCGGTATTAAATCTACTCGTGGCAACACGAGAGATTCGGCGGTTTGATACTGAATCTTGCAATACGTTGCAAAGAATTGGCACTTGCGTACTAAACGCGCCCCACGAGGCGTAACAACGAGCCAAAGAAGAGTTGCAAGGTCTGCCAAGGGGCGAGGATGTCTCTGCCACTGCGGAACGAGATCGGACGCACTTGGTGTACATCACATCAGTCGGTTGTTTTTATTTTTTTTAAAGAAAACCTTTCAATCTATATATTAATTTGTTTTTCACGAACAATGAAAAATTCGCAATTTAAATACAAATTTACAGGAATACAATCGCCAAAAGTATAAATTAATTTGAATTCCATTTTGACAGACATCCGTAGGTTTACACACAACCATGGACAAACTTTTGAGGGACATTAAAATTGGTCAGGACTCGTAAGTCGCTCAATAGTATGAAGCGTCCGTAAATCGAGAATCTTTGGTCCGATAAAACGAAGACGCGTCATGATTGCTACTATCCCCTCGTCGGCGGGGTGCACCAGATGCCTCAAACTCGCTAAAGCCGCTGCTTTGAAAACTCGGGTCGCCATTGTAGTGGCTCTGGTCGTAATTACTATTCGTGGCCGCAAAACTCTCGTCGCCCATATATCTGCTCTCATCTGCCGTGGACATGCGGTATTCTGTCTGGCCGGACGCTTGAAAGCGCGTTTGGCCGTGATAATCACTTGCTGACGTCGATCGCGAGTCTTTGGGTTCAAAAAACGACTCGTCCAAAGACAAATCCGGTCGCTTTGTCGTCTTTTTCGACCCTTTTTGACCCATTCCATGCCATCCATTCGACAGATCTTGAATCGAATCGCCCCCAAAATCGCTCTCGTCCTCGGAAGCAAGATCCTCTCGATGTCGACTGTCATACTTTGATTGAAAGTGATTCCCCGAGTGACCAGAGCTATACATACTTTGACCATAAAACGACGACGACTGGGACGAGTATTGCGAATACTGACTCGTACCGTGTGAAGAATTTGTTTGCGCCATTGGTGGCAAGGACATTTGAGAATGCGCTAAAGCGATTTGGCTTCGTGGTGTCAACATGTCGAGGTTTGGATCATTGTACGTAAGTCGACCTCCATCGTGATCGTAAGGCTCCTGATCGAATTGGCTATTGCCAGGATTTGGCGGGTAATTGTCGTCACTAAACCCTGTTGGCGACATGTTGTGATTCTGATGATAATTTGCCGCCACTGTTGACGCTTGAGCCACGCCTTGAGTGTGATCGTGACGTCCTCTTTCAAGACCAGGGTCGTCGTCTTGGACCAGTTGATTGGTTTTCTTGTATACAAAGAGGGCGACCAGTAACACAAGCGCAATCGCGCCTGCCATCATTAAACCAAGCATTAACGTATTTGATGCAGTACTCGTGGCATTCGATGCTGCATCAGCTAATACGGACGCCGCGGCCGACGGCGATCCAGACGACGAAGATGATCGCGACGTATCTGCTTCTTGCTTTGAATCCGTACCATTGTCGGATAAATTGTCTTGTTTCGTAGTCTTGTCACTTGTTTTACTTGTCTTTAAATCGACTGTATTTGATTCGAGAGTCTCTTGAATCGTACTGGCATCCTTCTTCGTAGGAGGTTTCAAAGTCTGTTGGGTCTCGTTTAAATCACTTTTAGAGCCTACACTGGCATCGTCGTCCGATCCAGACTCGGGATCGATGATTTGTTTCCTCACTTTTAAAGAAATTGATTTCGGTGGTGCATTTGGCACGGGTTTCGACTCCTCTGGCTTGATTTCAACTTCAGTTGGAGGACTGGAGGTTGGCTTGTCAAAATTAGCATTGCTGTCAGCCGTGGGGATGGCGTCGGACACAGGCGCTGTCTGTTGAAGAAGTGGGGACCTTGTAAACGTAACCTCCGTGGTCTCGTCCTTTGGCTTTACCACACCAGTCGCTTTGTCTCGATTGGCGTCGCGCTTTGCAGGATCGACGGGTTTGTTAACAGGTAAAGGTTTGTCGGTAGCATCTACGTCCTTATTATTCACTCCCGGGGAAGCACTTGTCAAAGGCGCCCGTGTACTTGGTGCGTCGGTTGGTTTTAAAACCTCGGGCGTCGGTGTCGAGGGCTCTGCTGGTTCCGACGAGTCCGACGATGCATTCTGGTCAAGCAACCATGGCCGTTCTGGTCGTTGCGTCGCCAACGTTGGAACACGTCCATTATTGAGATCCTCTTTAAAATTCAAGACCGTTTCTGGATCCCCATCGCGACTTTGCACTGCAAAAATCTGTGCATTGGCCTGTGAATTCATGAGCAGTACCACCAGCACGAATCTGAGCCACCGTCGGTGGACCTGCATTGTCCAGCCTCCGGAGCCCGAAGCGTCACGCCAGCGCAACTTTCCTGGAATCTGCGCTGAAGGTTCGATAAAAACAGCTCTATTGTTCCCTGCACCAAAGTCTTGCGTAACCCTCTTGCCGGAATCAATAGCAGTCCACTTACTTGCCACTATCAATTCAAAACGAGGTTGATCACGTGACAAGGCAAACTGTAGGAGTCGTTATTTTGAGCTTGTGCGGCACTGTGCCTTTAGCCGCATAAGAGTCAGATGTAAAAAACTCGCGAGTTGCCCGTGTCATGCACACACATGTCTTGGTTCTGCACCGACGTTCTTGGAAAAAGCAATCATCGAGAACAGCTGTCGGCGCCAGTCTCGACCAATTGATACATACGGCAAGCGGCGGAATATCCGATCGCGTGATTTGTGCGTATTTGGCGTGAAACTTGGTCGCTCTCTGAGCTCGATTGGCGGCCCATTCAGTCGGTTTAGTCGGGAGGGGTGTGCAGTGCATTCTATATTGATAGAAACATTTGCTAAGATTCGTTCTTATTCCAGCTGACGGCTTTACGACAGACGCACGATATGGCAACTCTAGCGTAAAACTACATAACCTATAGATATTATCATTATATTTCACTTGGATTATTCGAGGTCCCTTACTCCAGCTCGCGTCCCCGTAGATTTCTCTTTTATGAAGCCAAAGCCTGGTAATATAGGCGATAAAGTTTAGCTTTGACCAAAAAAATAGTCATTCGCGCTAACGATCGGGACTGTTTATATTTAATAAAAAATGCTTACAGGAAACTGTGTTTGTATTTGTCAGGATAGCCTGCTATGTTATGGCTCAGCTGCGACATATAGGACGCACTGCAGCCAACGAGCTTACAATCGCACGAATTGTAAGCCTACGGACTCGGGACTATTGCGCCATATAAAGTTCAAGCATGAACAATCCAATATATGTGCATTATCGCGATTGTCTTCTGTGTGTTTGCGTGTTGACAACTTTGTCTTGCGTTAATTCTCTTTCAACATGCGACTATGTTACATACTGGTTACAGTCGAGGCTGTTTCCTCGTAGGAATAGTTTACCCAATAATTGTAAGCAGAGAAATAGTTGTTTTGACAGGGAAAAAATGATGCGTCTTTCACGAAGCTGGCTCACATACCCAGCTAGAATTTATGTGACGAGCAAAATCTGATATGCTGTAGAATTTTTGCTTGAAGCTCTAGATGTTGAGAATGTTTCACATTTGATTGAGCCAGACAAAATTTACCTTTCATTTGAAGTAGAAAAATGAAATGAACAGAAGAGCCTGTCTTAAGAAAATCCCGAGTTAATTAATAAGATTCTTAAATTATTCATTTAACTTCGTCGTTAATCGAGCACATTTAATGATTAATAAACCTTTGTAATTTAATTATTAAATGCAATTTGAGGTCCCTTTTTTTAAATTTATTATTCATATAATTTTTCTTGATGAAAAAAATCAGATACTGTAAAATAATTGAAAGCACTAAACACGTCTGAAGAAATCTCGTATGTGTAACGGGGTGTATCGTTACATGAAATTAACACTTAAAGGCTGTTAATTAATATATTATCTAAAACGTAGAGAATATTTGGAGGATATTACTCTATGTAGTTATGTTCAAAATTCTTATCCATAAATAGGTATAGACCATTTTATCTATTTCGCAGACTAATCAGCTGTAGAGATAAACAAAAGAGAGATACAGATAAGATCAGATAAGTATTCAATTGCATGTTTAGTATTAGATTATAATTAGGTTTGCATTTACAAGATAGATAGAAGAGATACTTACTTATATTAATACAGTTTTCATTTAACCCTCTTTAAGTTAGTTGCCTTAAAGAGAAGTCTTCCTCTGCACGTACTAGTGTACGTGAAATAATGTAGGGCACCACTTGCAACTGAGGCAGTGCGAAATGGACTTGTACTGAAGCAGTTCAAGTCGTAGTGCCCCGTTACAGTATGTCAGGCTGAGCGATTTGGTTTGTGCGGATTGCTCCAACGCTGTCCTTCATCTGCTGTACGGACTTGAGAAAACCCAGCGCGCCGCCATCCTGTTGCAGCCAGATTGTCTCAAGCAACTCGAGTGCTTTCTGAGCATCTACGACAGCGATTCCTGCTCGTCCTCAGGCTGAGTCGGGAGGTGGTCCTCAATGATTTCATCCACGTCTGGAATGTATGATGTGATCCGCTCGGTAGGATAGTCTAGCAGGTTGCGGATGTTCATCACGATAGGATACCTGAAGCGTCTAATCTGATGTTCCATCTCCACCATGACTTCATTGTCAAGGCACTGCTCCTCTAGGACTGGTGCAGCATCAGCTGGTTCTGACCGGATGTTGCAATGCCGGTAACAGTTATGGATGGTCTCAATGCGGACATCGTTAGACCAAGTTGAGACTGACACCTAGATAGCATGAAAGATGTTTATCTTTGCCGGCTCAACGACACCATTGTCGAGATCCTGAAGGAGCATACGGGAGAAGCTGCGCCTAGTAGGCTTTGAGGTTGCGTAGGATACCCTGGTCGCACGGCTGAAGCTTCGACGTCATGTTGGGCGAAATATAGTAGATTGTCGTGTTGCGAATTGCGATTCGCTGCGACAGATCAGCAAGCAGGACGTGTGCACTGCAGTTGTCCAGGATCAGCAGCACCTTGCGGTTTGCCATTCTCCCATCGAAGTCCCTCAGTCACTCCAAGATGATAATTTGTGTTATCTAGGCCTTCTTGTTGCTGCGATACTGATAGCCAAGGTTCTGGAGATTGACATGGCGGGAGCAGCGAGAAGTGGCGTAGTGCCAATGATCCATAGGGGCCTCTGTCGGACCCATCACCATTGCAGTAGACAGTCACATTTATTCCTTGTTTGCTTTCACCCCTTCAGCTCCCTGTTGCAAGCGAAGTGTCAGCTTGAAACAGAAGAGTTGCATTAGCCACCAGATAACAAAATTTGGTGTCCTTCGCAGAGTGCTTACCTGCATCCGATAGAACAAGCCAGTCTCACCCATGTTGTAGATATTCTTCCATTTATACTAATTGAGGACCTCGCATAAGGGAGAAAGCGCATCCTCCTCATCAACCATGTCCATCGCGCCGCTCTCTCCGAACTGCGATAGGCGCGGATTCCATTCAGAGCTATATAGGATTCCAGCCATCCGTTGGAAAGCTGAAATAGTTCATGTCCTGGACAAAGAAGGTCCAAAATCCGCTCTGCATGTTCACGGGCAACGTCTCCGCTAAGACTGATACGATCCGAATGGGCATTAAACCAAGCCAGCAGAGCTGATTCCATCAGTGAATACATTACTGCTGTCTTCTGAAAGTCGAAGATGGTCTGCCTTCTTCTTCGGCGTGCTGGAGACCGTCGCCTGGCTGACCCCCAGCTGATATTTGTCCTGAAGTCAATTGACAAGCTGTGCCTAGATCAGTGCGGGATTCTATGTGTAATGTTTGCAGAGAGCCACACGGACATCGTCCGTCATTGTGGCGTGCTCCTCCCAGAGGCATTGTTGATGCGCTGCTGAGTTCTTCTTGGGGATTGTGGGAGAGGCCTTTCTTTTATAACCACATCCCTCCAAAAAAGCGAAATAATTAATTTATCTGTGGGATACTACACCTGTCTAAAATTCTAAACTTTTTAAATTTATCAGGAAAGGGCGTCCCAACATTATTAATTTAGACAGGTTATACTGTAGTCGTTATTCAAAAATAGTCACAAATCTGAGTATTGTTATTTAATATTTCTCAATTGAAACGTATGATGTTAGCATACTCGCCGCTATCGACGTGTACACGCCCGTCGAAAGGTCGGTGAAAATATACTCGTCTTGTTCCACGAGACGGAAGAGTCATGCCGGTAACCTCCCAGATGGGAAGGCTTTTTATAAATCTTATACACGATTTGCGTTCGACAAGTCTCATTTTAAATAGCTGAGCTTCTAACGCGATAGTGTCATAAAAATCATTTTCCAAGTCTGAGCATCTTCACAAAAAGATGCATGATACTAGCTAGACTCATTCACGGTCTCAATTGCCAACCCTACTAAAGCATGGGCTATTTGCGCACGTACAAGCACTAAATAGCTCATGGCGTAAGTAATCAAGCGTTTGCGGGCCAAGACTTTTAAGGGGACTAAATAATCATGACGGGGCATATATTAAAGCCCACTCGCGCCCACCTATTATTTGCTGCCTGATTACTATTGCTCAAAGAGCGCATCCGCAGCGACAGGACCTTCCATGAAGAATTAAGCAACTTGGAACGAAAAATCGAGGAAATAAGAGCCTACAGAATTCATAGTATCATTCTCCTGATCGAATAAAGAATCCGTACCATATGAAGTGCCGAAAACCATATTTTTTATGGCTGTGCCAAATCGAAATTGTGCACTGCAATTTGCCAGAGTAGCAACCATGCAACGGAATATAAAATTGTAATGGGGCATACTTCGGTTGAAGTGTACAATTCACAACACACCTTTTGCTATTAAGAACTTAGATAATAAATAAAGGGGAATGTTATTTCCACCCCACCATTTCGTTATTTCCACCCCATGCAAAAAAATACCGTCGCTGCCAACTTGATTCCGATTAGCCAATCAGAAGCATTATGTATAACGCTTCGCATATTTATTTATATGGGCGGAAAAAGACAAATAAGGGGTGGAAAAAATAATGACGGGTGGAAAAAATAATGACGGGTGGAAATAACAAATGCTGGGGTGGAATGGCAAGTTGATGAAGTGGATAAAAAATACTTATTTAAGAGCCAGATATTCGGCGTTAAGGGCACCTGCGTGCATTGTGACCCTTATTCCTGCAAATACTGCAAAGTCTTCAACGAATTGCTGCTTATACAATCTCAAATTCAGATGGATAAAAGGACTTATTTAAAAGAGCCAGAGATTGAGCGATGGGGCACCTGCGTGCATTTTGACCTGATTGTATGCAAAGTTTCGAGCAATCCGCTACTTGAACAAACTCAAATTCAGATGGATCTCGTTGCCTTGATGATTGATGCACATTATTATTTTTTGTGACGGTCTAGATCCAGTTGAGCGACCACGAGTACGCTAAGGGACAGAATTCTTGGAGCCATATCATCCAGACTGCAATTTATCGTAGCTGTTCCCATAATGGTTTCTTGATGGCGATACTCCACCATGTTGTAACGTTCTTTGACAGCCTCTAATATGGTGGCAACATTTTGTCTACCCACTTCAGGCATGGCTGCAGGCGCAGCTGCATCCAAGCGCCATTAATGGTGGAAACTCTTAACAGTGAGAGGGCGGCCACTTCTTAGAAAAGCAGATTATTTGATGCTGACAGGGTATTCCATTCTTGAATTACACGCAACTGAACAGGTTATGGTGGCATTGGTAGGATCTTCAGATAACTCATAGCTCAAAGCATTTTCCTAGTGCGTATATTGAAATGCGGCGCACTACAGCAAAGAAAGGGATTTTCTGTGTTTGTGCATGACTTGCATTCGCTCCTACGACAGCTAAACACCAAGATTTTCAATCTGGGCTTAAGCAGCATGAGCTACGCGAGTTTGTACATCACCCAAGTTTTTTCCGGAACACTTATGTAGCTCTTTAACATATGATGAAGCCCTTCAGCTCTCGATGATGTGACGTGGCCAAAATGCATGCAATTCCTGGTGTATGCGTAAATAAATTAATTTTTATGTGTCAGACAGGTGGTATCCGGATAGGCCAGCATGTTAGGCAGTGCAGTATATGTTGAGTGCATGCTTATCATGAGATTGATTTACACTTCCTCTGATTTCGAATAGATTACATCTGTCCGACTCTTCACGAATTTATTCCAGTCATCCCCAGGTCCAAAAAACTTACGACAATTTGCTAGAGCGTTTTTTTAAATATGTTAAACGCATAGAAGATGGGTTGAGGTGGGAAATGTTATTTCAGGGCATTCTTTAGGGCAAATTCTCGGTCTGTTGTGATTGTCTGTGGCAGTTGATCGAGAGCCCAAAGGTAGTCCGCTTCACGTTCATGCCTGATGAAAGCAATAGCAATTGGGAGGAAGTGTTGAAGCTTGTGACACCAGTGATATGGAGGATCCGGCATTATGAATCGATCACAGATATCCTTACGCTTTGGTGGTGGACTGCACCTATCTAGGTGCAGTCCGCCACCAAAGCGTATGGATGTCTGTAAAGGAGTTCCACAGATTTTTGGCTGGCATAGAATAGGTGTGAAAAGATGATGATAATCATCTTTCACACCTATAAACCCACTCTGCATGATGCAGAATGTCAAATAGAGCGTCCAGTGGTGTACGATTGCGAAGCTCTTCTGCTCGCACCGCTGGCGCTCGTTGTAGATTGTCCTTCCTATTGCTTTTGTGCTGGGATCTATTTGGCGTAGGGTTGTGACAATTTCTTTCGGCGCAATCCCAGCCTTAAGAAGTTTTTGTACTAACAAATTTTGCTCTGATTGAAAGCGTCAGGCAGTCGGATGACTACTTATGTTGTCTGAAGGTTCATGATTATGTTCCCTATGAAAAGTTCGCAGTTGCAAGCTGTTATCGCTTGGTAGACGCCCTGATAGACGAAACGGGCAATTAGTCAATCGGCTCGCAGAGTTTCGCGGCAACTCAAGTCATGTTGCTGCCCTTTGCAGGTAGGTACCACGTCGATCGCATTACAAAATAATCTTCTTTTTGTCGGAATTTAGGGTAGACACAGCATATCCTTCTGCATGAGCGAATTCGCGAGCTGCATCCGTCAGGGCCATTGTGCTGGGAAAGGATGCATTGGGTGGTGTGGTGGAAGCATTGTAGAACAGCCTGACAAGGAAGAAAGTAGAAATTGAGTGTGATATAGAGAATGTATTGTGATTGATAATAATTCGTAGGACCCGCTTGTTTACAAGTCAAAAAGAAGGATATGGAGAGTAGATCAACTTGACCCAGCCCGATTCAAAACGATGTTTTTTTATCGTGAAAAAAAATATGCGGAGCGCAATAAGTAAGGCTTCTGATTGGCTAAAACAATCCCATTTTTATGTAGGTGATACGAAATACGAGTAGTAGCCACCAGATAGAGATCTGGTGGAATTAAGGTAAGGTTCCACATTTTAAATTTTAATTAAAGTTTAGTTTTTCGTATAATCTTAATGAATTAAGTCCGATTCGCCAATCTACGCCTGAGTCTTTATAAGTCCGAGCGTCTGCTGACATAGATCCATTTCTCAAACTTTTAGGGGTGAAACGCGTAGCGTTTGATAACCTTACAAATTTGTTTGGGCTGGATCGTAGAGATCACATCCTTTTCAGGGCCCAAAGGTTCTTGTTGCAAGGCTTAAAGCCTTTCTGCAACATGAATCTTTCTATATCGGACCACTTAGCAGCATTTATGCAACTCGGTAAATTCCTGTACCTGATCAGGAGCCTAAGGCTTGCCCTCTTGTTGTCAGTGTTGAGACATATGAGGACAAGAGAGAGAAAATCTCCTTGTTTGGATCGAAACATATGGAAATGGCCATACCCCTGCCATGATCCTAACAGAACAACAAAAGTGGTGATGACAACTTCTTAGCTCGGTGGTGAAGCCTGTGAGTGAGCATCACATGTAGCACGTACACAGACGACGCATTTCCCACGCTGGATTCGCACCTATTCGCAATGAAAGTTGCCCCACACAAGTGAAGTAATTAGACCCACCACTTGTGTAACGGGGCACCTTTCAATAGTACTGATCAGTACTAGTTAACCTTACACTGATTACAATGTAGGTGAGATGCCTCGAAATTACACGTACACAAAGTTACAGAGGAAGGTTTCTATGGATCTTAGGGTCTTTAGCTTACAGGTCTAGACTAAGGCTTATCAATAGAGAATAGTAAAGCTGTATTAATGTATTTAGTTTCCTAAGTAACGATCATCTATCTACTTCTGAACGTATTATATTAATATTTAACTAAGGATGTCGCGTCCTTGCGATCCACACTATCCTTGTCTTATAATGATTGACTGGACTGATTTAGACTTAAATCAACCGATCAATAGACCTAATGTTTTATTGTATCAATTACCAAATTTGGTAATATGAGTACTATTTAAGTTAAAATTAATGAAGATATAATTTCGTATTTCTTTGTTTATTTCCTCTTATAGGAAATAATACCTATGAAACGAGACACCCCATTTCATCACCCCACCTTAACTAACAGTCACTATTGCGACTGATGTAGGGTGACCGGAAATACTATTATGTCTTTCCGTGTAATTTTGCATTATTGATTTTAATCAAAATACCGTTATTATTTGCCTTATTGATTTTGACCGAGATCAACATGGCGACAAACAAGTCTGTGCGCGTGGCCCGTGAGGCCGCAAAGCTGGCAGCTGCACGGATTAGTGCAGCTGTTAGTATTGCAAATGTTTAAGTAGACGCTAATGCGTCGACTGTGTGGAATACGTAACCTCCTACCCCAATTGAAGGTGACTGAGATATGTCATCTGATAATATAATTGCAGGTGACGGTGACAAGTCACCTGCTACACCAATTGTAGGTGACTGGACCAAGTCACCGGCACCGCCCGACTCAGTGGCTACTGTAAATGCCGCCGGATCACCTAAGGACGAGTCCGTTAAACCTTTGGTTTCTAATGTGACAACCTAAGAGGTGATGACGAGTTTGGTGGGGAGTCATCGGATGGTGACTTCGTGGGCGATGATCACTCTGGTGACTAAGTATACGTCACTAGAAACTAAGTGATCTGTAGGGAAGAGTGTTACTGGTGGTGCTAGTTTGCATACGCCAGGAAAGGAGTGATTCTAGGGATTGCTTCAAGGGCCAAGTTAACGTTAACATGCGCCATCAAGAGAGGAATCGCAAAACGTTGCGGCTCGCTCCTGAAAATAGACATAGTTTCCCCTCGAAGAATAACCTAATTCGTTGGTCTGGTATGACAACGATCGATATCACATTCCGTTATTTGACTCAGCCAGGCTTCACTGGTGAGAATGAGACGGAATTCTTTATCGGCATCGGTAGTACTCTTCTATGCGGGGGAAGGATGCAAACCTTTGCTCCAAGCTTGGACAGCCTTTGTGCTCAATATGCAAAACATAGGCCTGACAAGCTAAATGCTCTCCGTGAACGGTTCGAGAAACGGACCGTAGTCGGTGCACACTATAAGCTACAACGTTTGTCTAGACAGGCAGGAATTCCTTGCCTTTCGTGGGGGGACTCATGTCAATGCTGTTTTAAAGGGGCAGGTCATGCCTCTAAAGAAGCATGTACCCCAAAGCTTGAGGTAGAGAGCAAAGAAATATTCCCTTAAAGATTCTCATTTGAGGACGCTCATCTAACAAGATGCATCAAGGGATTGAGAACCTTCAATACTATTACGAGCGCGGGAAACGTTCGTTCTTGATGGACTCTCTGTCGAGGCGGATGTTCTCATCGTACTGCAAGACGAGACCCGTCCAACATCAGTTGGGAACGAGGTTCCTAACTATCATGCGAGGGTGGATACCCTCGCCAACGAACGAGATGACTCGTTCGAACCCCCTTTACCTCACGGCGGTTCAAGAAGCTTTCAACATGAAAATGCTTCTCATCACTCGAATTTGTCAACGGATGTGGAGGGGGGGGAATCGGGATCGACTCATTTGACGAGCCCGAATCAACATCGTGATTGGACCACTCCTCTTATTATCTAAAGGAGGATCTTGATCACGAGCGAGCCCATCGCAGCGAGTTAGCGGTGACTGTCGACAATGTGTTTCGTGACCATATGAAAAATTGTGCGCAGGTTGCGACTGAACAAATGGCGAACAAGAGGACATGTCAGTCCCTTCAAAACGAGCTGGTGACAGCTCGTCAGAAGATCTCTTCCTTGAAGGAAAGAGTGGATCGTCTGGTTCAAGAGAATCAGACTATGTTCCGAGACAACAAGGCTTTGGCTCGAAACCATCAGGCTTTGGCGATGCCCTCGACCGTTCCGGTGTAACCCGGAATTGGAAGAAGCCTCGTACCCATAGATACCCAACATAAAACGTAGGATGCGCGCACGCATACCACGAGGCAGCGATGTAGAACACAAAACGGCCCAATATACCTGGGCAGTAATTTATCACTGCCTTCATCACGACATGTTTCAGAAGGTCAACCGTAGACAGTACGACTGGGTTATTAGAATTAATTGATGGTATGTTGTCTTCCGTTTCTGTTGGTCCACCGCATCAGCGATGGACTCCTGTACAAGACGGACCCATGCTTCTCAAGCCAAAAAAAATTACCTGCTATCTCTTTTTTTGTTTTCAGTGCGACCGGCTCGCACTGCGGTATTTAAATCTATTCGTTATTAAGAGTATTATCGTTCTCATTAATAATTTTCTTTTTGATGTTAAGTCTTTCAGCATCGTTATTAAAGTCAGTAATAACATTATTGTTATTACTGAGTTTGTCCACCTCAATGTAAATTAAATCAACATTAGTATCTTTCGCATTGACCTTAGTGCTAATGCGTGATGAGCAAGAGCTAAACTTTTTTTTTGCTCGAGCGAGTCCTTGTATTCCCTAGATAGTTCCATGCGAGTTGCCTATGGATTAAGGCACTCGACATTAGATCGAGCTCAAACCGGGCTCGAAGTACTGTGTCAGTGAAGCAGTGGCCACTGCCACGTGAAGAAGTACTTGCGATCGATAAATTCTTTACCGGTCGCGTAAAAGCGGGCCATGAAAGGAGGTCAACCTCCCCACATAGCTCTCCAACCTTCTGTGTGCCGAAGGCGACAGGAGGGTGGCGGATAGTGCACGCATTTAATAAACTGAATGCTGCAACGGTACCGGCTCAAACGCCGATACCTAGAAAAGACGTAATCATAGATGGTATGTCTAAGAGTACCATCTTTCCGTCTATGGATCTGATGGATGAATTTTATCAGATCCTTATGCGTGAACAAGACATCCCGTACACAGCAGTGAGCACTCCCAGTGGGATGCTTTGGAAAAAGCTATTAATGCCACAGGAGCTTAGTAACGCTCCTGCAACTTTCAACAGATGCGTAACGAATCCGTTGAGTCCGGTGCAAAAATTCGCACCGAGTTATTTTGACGATTTTTTCGTCCATAGTCAGACAATTGACAGAAAGGCGGACGTGGAAGTTCATAAAAATCACGTTCGTCAGATTTTTACATTTATGCAAAAGCACATGTTGCACGCAAATCTCGAGAAGTGCATATTCGCTGCAAGCGAAAAAACACTTCTTGGGTGCATCGTCGGTAAACACGGCGTGCGCCCTGATCCCGAAAAGATCAAGGCAATTACCGACTGGCCATTTCCAGTCGATGTCAAGGGACTTAGAAAGTTCCTTGGGCTAGCGGCGTACTTGCACAAGAACTCCCGCAATTATGTTGAGAAGGCAGATCATCTCTCTCGTCTCTTCAAAAAAGACGGAGAATGGTTATGGCACGCTGATTGTCAGCGTTCCTTTGAAGATATCAAGCAAAGCTTGATGCAATCGCCTATCTTGGCGATTGCAGATCAAGACAGACCATTCCATGTGGTCTGTGACGCCAGCGATTTCGCAATCGGCTGTGCGTTAATGCAATACGATACAGATGGCGCGGAGCGCGTCGTCTGTTACCAATCGCGTCAGCTGCAACCAGCTGAACGCAATTACCCAGTGCATGACAAGGAACTCCTTGCCATGAAATATGCATTGGCTAAATTTAGGATCTACCTCCTAGGAGATAGATTGTACAACGTATATGCGGACCATGCGTCATTATGCACGGCCGTAAATAGCCCACACCACTCGCAAAGAATGGCGAGGTGTCTTTCCTTCTTCGCGGCGTATAATTTCTCCGTAGAATATAAACCAGGACGACTTGATGTCGTCGCTGATGCTGTTCGTCTTCGGGAAATCCGAAAACGAAGTCCATAGATACGGACTGCCAACATTCTGCCGAAGTGGGAGAGGTTAAAGAGGTACACGGCGGGGCTTCACCCGTTGACATACCTCGCAAGCACGAATGTACTTGCGCAAGAATTGATACTGGCATGGCCAGTAAATGTCGTGACTTGCTGTAAGATAAGTTGTCTCACGTCCACGATGTCCACTTGTTGGTCTTTGGGCACTCATACATGATGCGCAAGCGCGAATCATTGTACAACTTTGAGCTTAGGGGTAGCTTCAGAGTCCGCATCATTAGGGCATTTCGACCCTACTGCACTTCTGCATTTCCCGACCCCTCAGTCGTTGATGCAGAACTCAGGCATCTCGCACGCAAGTTCTTGCCGTCGCCCTTTGGGTAGGGAGTCCTCTTGCTGGGCGTCTTCGCCCCAACAGGGACCCTGGCATAGCAAAGAGCCATCATATGGCCGCGCTTGCCCGCATTTTAAACAGACCACGTCTGCATTGCCCAACTTCAAGGGAGTGGCATCTGACCTCTCGGCCGACGGCTTATACCAAGCTATCGCCGAGACACAGCTGTAGGATTGCTCCTCAACTAAGGCAATTTGGATTGCCTTTTCCATCGTCGATGGCACCTTTCTGAAAAGGACCTGTTGCGATGGGCCATGCCGTAGTTCGTTCAAAAACATGGGCACCTTAATGTGCTCCGGGATCTGACCTACAGTAATGGACGCCGACAGCGAGCGCATCTCTTGCACATACTCTTGCAGAGATCGCTTCGCCTGTCGCGGTCCAAAGAGGCGCGCCTGAAGCAACACTTCGTTGTTCGGCGGCTGGTACATGGCGCGAATGTTTTTTTTTAAGATCGCCCATGTAGGGAACGCCTTTCTGTCCGCCATAAGCGCCGAGTAAGCCCACTCTGAGGCCTTACCACGCAGATGCGACATGGCGTACGACACCATCCGTGATGAGATGCGCGACACCGCATTGCTCCACAGCTAACAGCTTGTGAACATTCGTGTTCGCTGCAGTTCCATCCGAATGGGCCTCAGCTGATGCGGCCGGCAGAGAGCATCTTAACAGTCCTGATAAGAGCCTCGCTCCAAGCTTGCTCATGCCTCAGCTCATCCTGAGTCTGAGTGACGGACTCCGCCGCAGCATGGCTATGTGCCACGGACACGGCTCTTCGCTGTCCGAGCACGAATGTCTCAAACTTCTCCAACTGAGAAACATGTTGCTCAAAAGTTTGGCCAGGGCTTGTTCACCAAGTCCCTGCGCCAAGTGCCCTGCCACCTCCCGATGATTCTCGGAGAGGTGGGGAAACGAGCCCAATCGATGTTGAGGCTCATCCTCACGTACACACGCAGAGATGCGGGTCGTGGGAAGGATATCAAGCGCTACGAAGTGTAAGCGGCACGTCTTATTATGGTAACGCTCTACTTAGACACACACCATAGCATAGCGAGGACGCGGTTAAACCGTCTTCTCTTGCGTGCAGTGAGGTAGTTGTGGTGGGCGCCTTAGAGACCTCACCCAACGCACTTAAAAGTGTCGTCACGGGAGCGGTGATCCGGCTCCTCGGATTATCGCTCCCGTGACGACACTTTTACCGCACTTACCAAGTTGGAAGCAGCTTTCAGAATGACATAAATCTAATCGTATTAAATTTATGTACCTATTTTTACCAATCAGAAATGTCATCGGTGTGGATAATTCTATTATGTATGGCTAGCTTATCTTTCTAGATACCTCGCGCAACGGATGACGCTAGCCGTCATCCCTCCTAATGTGAATGCACCTATGTGCATCACATACACATGAGCTGGTCACAAATGTGAATCACACCCGAGTGGTGGGTCTAATTACTTAATTTAAGTAATTGACCATCCCCTTAAGTACACCAAGTGTACTTAACGGGGATTGTGTAACATTCGGGCAACTTTAGCCCGTTACAGAATTGGTCAGAGAATTCTCAAGCGCCAGGAATTAACGCTGAGTACTTTATCTAGGAGGCGGAATACAAGAGATGTTTGATATGAGCAAAGTTGTAACGGGGCACTGCTGACTTGTACTGCTTCAGTACAGGTCCACTTCGCTCTGCCTCAGTGGGAGTGGTGCCTCACGTCACTTCACCAACACTTGTACGTGGAGAGGAAGACTCTCTTTAAAACACTTGATATAAAAGGGTTAAAGATTACTGTATTAAATATAATTAAGTTCTTCTCGTTTTATATCTATTTATGCTAACTTGTTTATATACTAATAATAAATATGTAATAAAAGTCTTATCTGTCACTCTCTTTGCGCGCGTCCAGCGCTGACTGTACCGCGGAGCAAGTAAATACAATGGCCTAAATCTACCAATGGATAAACTTTCCGAATATTACTTTGTAAAGTAATATTTCTTAATATTCTCTACCTTTTAGATAATATATTGATTAACAACCTTTAAGTGTTAATTTCATGTAGCGATGCACCCAGTTACATCACTTCTCCTTAAAAAGACAATCACTCTGACTGTCACCGAATAGAGTGGTCACTATAAGAACACTTATAAAAACGATGTTGATTGGTCAGGACATCATTTTCAATTCTATCGCAAGGTTAAAAGTCCATGCGGTGTGCGAATAGTGCGGAGCCTTAGGCTGCAGTTCATGCAGCCGCGAGTGACGCATTATTGTCTCTTGCGACAGACCTCCCCCACTCTAAATGCTGTGCGTGCACGTAGTGGGTAACCACGCGAATGCGACCCCTCTTTGGAGGTTGAATACAAATGCAAGTCGGACGAATCGGCCGACTCGGAGAGAACAGAACAGCCTTCAAATGAGGGGCTAAAATCGGATAGATGTGCTATTTTTTAGCATTCGCAATAGCATATTCAGTTTCGACGATGAGAATGATTCCTCATCGCCAGCACCGTCTCTCGTGTCGTCACCCGCACATATTTCTGTTCGTGGTGATGACGTAAGCCATCGTAATAAAAGTTCTTGGGGTACCCCCGCTACAGTGGGTACCACTCAGCGGAGCGTATACAATAAAATGTCTCGTCTTGCCCTGAGAAGAAGCCTTGGCTTTTGCCCAAACGGCTACTCAATAGCTTGTCTGGAGAGACAACTCCTCAGGATAAATATCCTAATTTATTGCGACAAAGCTACATGCCTTGATCCCGTGCGAAGAACTTTCGCGCTGAGAAAGATTTTCATTTCGATGCTTTTCTTAAGCATCGATGGTACAGTGGCAACAACAAACGAGATAAAATCTCGTTGATGCAAGCCTGGACGCGTATATTCGCAATGTCAAAGACATTGGACGCGAAGCCTGGCTTCAAAGCCTTAACGCGATTCGCGTTAAGTTTGAGAAATGAACTCTAACCGGTTCAAGGTTTAAATTGCATCGGTTGTCACGTGAGGCAGGACTTCCATACCTCACGTGGGGTGATCCATAATCGTGTTATGTTGACAAACGAAACGAGTAAAAGGGGATGTCTTTCCCTTTTCTTCGCCCTGGGGAAGGGCTCGCATCTCTATCGAGATGCACGATGCGAATGACGTTTTGCAATCGATTTACAAGCTCCAGGGGCGCGTTTTTTTGGATGGGTCAGAAGGTCCATTGGATGGGTCTCGTCATACAGACGGACGAGGCCCTCAATATCAACAACCAGCTGGAAACGAGGCTCTCAGCTATCATGTGAAGGTGGATAACCGCGCCACCGAACAAGATAACTCGTTCGCTGCCCCTTCACATCACGGTGGTTTTGAGTACGTTTCACAAGGAAAGGCTGACCACTGTGGGAATCCACCAAAGGTTGTGGCAGAGAAGGAAAATTTAGATCCGACCCATGTGTCGAATCTAGGGTCGACGATCGACCGCTACCTCCAAAAGTTGGAAGATGGACTTGATCACGAGCGCGGTAAGCGTCGCTCGTTGGAGCAGACGGTGAAGGCTCGCTATAGAGATTTGTTGGAAGACCTTTCGAAGAGTCCGTACTCCATGTTGGAGTACGAACGGAAATATCTCGCTCTTCGTGATAAGCTTTATTCTGCACATCGCGGTTTCGAGGATCTTCGGACCTGGCATGAGAAACTACAGATTCAACAAAAAAATTTGGTCGTGACCACAAGAATATTTTAGGGATTATTGAAAAGGGTGGTCAGATCTGTCCTCGAAAGAAACCGCGTACTGATGGTACGGGCGGAGCCGACCAACGTAAACGCAGAATGAGTTCGCATCCTACGTGGCAATCTTATTGTGTACGCATTGCCTCTGCGATGCAGTACACGGAAAGACTCAATGAACTTGGGTAGTAGCTTACTACTACCCACATTAGTGACCACACGCTTAGGTAAGTTTACCGTAGACAGTAGTACTAGATTATTAATTTTAAACGAAAGAACATTTGCTCTTCCAATGTTTGTCTGCGTTCCGTTGCTGACGTTCACTGCGTTAGCAATGATATCCTGCACGAAAAGAACTACTGATTCTCGACCCAGCAAAAACCCTTCTGCTGACTCATTTGTTTTGTCTTTCCCAGTGCGCTTTGTGTGCAATGCCCTAAGGGCTTTCTTATCTTCGAAGTCGATTTCTTTGACATCGACATCATTCGCGTCGTTAGCAACTACAACGCGTGATGAGCATGAGCCAGAAATAGCTTTGCTCGTGCGAGTCCCCCCTTAAACGAAAGGAACCCTCTAATTGGGTGGGTATGCGTGGATGGCGTAAGCCATTCGCGAAGCACAGTGTATGCGTTGTAGACGCATGCACCGAATTATTGATGGCGAATTCGACCATCGGTATAACCTCGGTCCAATTCGGAAACAATCAGGCGTAACTTCAAAGTATTTTTTCGAGGACGCATTTACGCGTTGCATCTGACCATCTGTAGCTGGATTATCAGAAGTTGACATTGTCAGCCGTGTTCCGAGAGATCGGGTTGCCAAAACCCCGCCGTAAACCGTGGAGTTTGAATACCTTGTCGATTTTAAGACACGGGCACACTCCGGAGCCGTGATCGACTTTGGTACTGCAACTAGATGTTCCATCGTGCTGAATCTGTCTACAAAAACAAGAATTCAATTGTTTTTGTGATCGTCTTCGGGAAACCCGTAGACGAAGTCCATGAATACGGACTGCCAACATTCTGCGAGAAGTGGTAGAGGTTGGATAGGGGCACGGGATGAAGAGCTAGACTTCACCCGTTGACATACCTTTAAGAACGAATGTACTTCCGCACGAACTGATAGGCGGGGCCAGTAAATGTTACGACTTACTGTAAGATAAGTTTTCTCACGTCCACGATGCCCACTTGTTGGTGCATCGTGACACTCATACATGATGCGCAAGCGCAAACCATTGTGGGTTGGAACGACGACACGTAGAGTGTCGCCGGCAACGGCTGCGTAGTACAGTAAGCCATTGCGTGTTGTGTATCGATAGGATGACGATCGATATAAAACCGTAAAACCTTAAAAGATTTATCAAATGGATTCATCAGATGATCCATTAAACGCAGAAGGTCCTTGGTCTCAACAGATTCGTTACGCATCTGTTGAAAGTTGCAGGGGCATTACTAAGCCCCGGTGGTATTACGAGCTATTTCCAGAGCATCCCACTGGGAGTGCTCACTGCTGTGTACGGGATGTCTTGTTCACGCATAAGGATCTGATAAAAATCATCCATCAGATCCATAGACGGAAAGATGGTACTCTTAGACATACCATCTATGATTACGTCTTTTCTAGGTATCGGCGTTTGAGCCGGTACCGTTGCAGCATTCAGTTTATTAAATGCGTGCACTATCCGCCACCCTCCTGTCGCCTTTGGCATACAGAAGGTTGGAGAGCTATGTGGGGAGGTTGACTTCCTTTCATGGCCCGCTTTTACTCGATCGGTAAAGAATTTATCGATCGCAAGTACTTGTTTACGAGGCGGTGGCCACTGCTTCATGACACAGTACATCGAGCCCGGTTTGAGCTCGATGATATCAAGTGCCTTTATCGTTAGGCAACTCGCATGGAACTACTTCAGGGAATACATCCCTGAGTTCTATTTAATTCTCGTATAGAGGATTTGTCTTAAGTGACTTTCAGGATTGAGTATCATTTCTCTAAATCCAAGTCTTCACATCGAGGACACTTTCGTTCATTGAAGAGCTGCTGAGATCCCGTTCGTTTTGTGCAATAGGTCGACTCTATTCTCGACCTAGGATCATCGGTTGCCCCTTTAAACAACCGGTATATTCCTTGAATGTCACCAACTAGGCGTACATTCATTTCTCAATCGCTGCTTGTGTATTAGCACAGCCGCCGGCAGCTGACTCCTCAGTGTGATTGGTAATCACACTGTGATCTTGTGCAGTTGTACTAACGACCGTACCACAAGTGAGGCCATCGCACTCACTCGTAGTACATCCACACGCTTGTGGACGCTCCAAGACGTTCATCAGATGGCCATCTGATGAACAAGTGGCAGGCATCTTTACGGATCAATGCTGCCAGCTGATCCTTGGCTCATATTTTCTGAGCCAAGGTAAACCTCGGATGACATCAAATTTGTCATCCAAATCCAGTACGATAAATCACCGTCGCACTGTAAGGCTTTTAACGTGTAGTGAAATTTCACTACGCGTTTCATTACTGCTATCGATGCGCCTGTCGCTAGACGCACCGTCATCCTCGTTGGAGAGATATCGCGCTCAATATATTTGAGACTACGACCCTCTAGTGACTGGCGACGAATAAAGTTATTCGACGCTCCGCAGTCCACTAGGGCTGTAAGTGACAAATTATTTGTCACTTTCAACTTCAAGGTGATGAGGGATATCTCATCACCAGGTGCAGAGACACATATTGATTGTGTGTCTGGAGCAACTTTAGTCAAGAGATTTGCAAGTTCTCTTGAGGTTGCTGGATCAGTATGGCGTTGCGCACCTACTGACCCCGACCTTTTTTGGCGGTCCGCCTCGCTGTCGCGATTTCGCAACAACGTCGGACCCGCAACCGTTGCCCTTTTTTGCATACGGTTCAAAATGACGTTCAGTATTTTTCGGAGCTGGGCGTGGGGCACTGCACTCATGAGCGTAGTGTCCTAATTTTTGGCAGCGATTGCATTTCTGCAATCGCTTATTGCTCGAAAAACGAGTTCTCTCGCCTTCGACGTAAGAGAGGTCCATGGGTTCTGGACCTCCTAACTCGTGTCGTCTTGGAGGACGATACGATGACGAGCTAGCTTGAACCTGTCTCAAGCTAAAGTCCTCCTGTTCCGCAGCGGCTATTGCTTCTTTTAGCGTATCATGTTCCAAGCGGAATTGGTGGGTCTTTACGGGACCATCCGTAAGGCCTTGCATGAACACCGTAATCAACGTGTGTTAATGGACTGGGTTGTTTGTGATACAACTCGCTGAGAGTCGTATATGCTGGGCATATGCGTGCACATCACGCTTGCCTTGCTTGAGTTTCAGAAGCTCTGAACGAACTCTGAACTCAGCCTTACGCGGTCCAAACGTCTGTTTGAGCCGGACTTTAACAGGCTCTAGCGACCCAAAGACATATGGGTCGCGCAACTTCTAGCCCAGTGCCCAAGTATTGGCACGACCTGCCAAATTTGATTGAGCGAATGCGACTGGCATTTGCTCGTCGACGATGAGACGTGCCCTTATGGCATCGTCCAACTCGACGAACGAGTCTTCTTCGACCCCCCTATACTTAGAGATCTCAAATCTTTAAGGTTTCGGGACGACGCGTGTGCGTCATCCCAGGTACAGGGGTCTGTACCTGTTGTAAACTCAACAGTTCTGCCTGTTGAGAGCCTTGCTGATTCAAGCAAGGCTACCTTTTCCTTCATCTCGTCAAGTTCCTGTTGTATGAACTTGGCGATGGCTGAATGGAGGGCATCTCTGTCCAAATTGGACAGCATTGCCAAGATGCATCGTTTCCTACGGTCGAACTCATTCGTTCGACCGCACTCCTTTCTATGTCCCGTAGAAAGGAGTAGCTTTCACGGGAAACGTGATGCGTATTCCCACTATCATCAAACATGTCCATGTTAGATGTGGGAAATGTGGTCCTTGGACGGACTACAAAGTGCTACCAGGTGTAACGGGGCGAAGTGGACTTGTACTGCTTCAGTACAAGTCCACTTCCCACTGCTTCAGTTGCGAGTGGTACCTTACGTTATTTCACGTACACTAGTACGTGCAGAGGAAGACTTCTCTTTAAGGTAACTAGCTTAAAGAGGGTATAATGAAAACTGTATTAATATAATAAGTATGTCTTCTTTCTATCTGTTAACTCTAACTTAATTATAAACTAATACTAAACATGCAATTGAATTCTAATCTTATCTTATCTATCTCTCTTTTGCTTACATCTACAGCTGATTAGTCTGCGGAATAAATAGATATAATGGTCTATACCTATTTATTGATAAGAATTCTGAACATTACTATATAAAGTAATATCCTCCAAATATTATCTACCTATTAGATAATATATAAATTAACAACCTTTAAGTGTTATTTTCATGTAACGATACCCACCCCGCTACAAACACAATGTCTGTTAAGCTTATCCATTAAGCTTAGCAGCACAGAGCAAGCCAAGATTACATCATTCAGAGTCAAATTTACAAGCAATGCCGTCCCTAGATAAAAGTCTAAGCGACATGACGCAAGGAAACGTAACGTGTAGGCGGGCACGTCGTAATGCGGCCACGCTCTACTTAGACACACCCTAGCAGTTTAAACTGCTTCTCTTGTGTGCGGTGAGGTAGTTGTGGTGGGCGCGTTAGCGACCTCACCCAACGCACTAAGTACTTTGATTAAGTGTCGTCACGGGACCGGTAATCCGGCTCCTCGTGCGCACTTACGAAGTAGGAAGTAGTTTTTGGACTGATTTATATTTAATCGTATTAAATATAAATACCTATTTTTACCAATTTAAATGTCATCTCTATAGATAACACTTAATATGTATTGCGAGCGTATTTTTCTAGATACCTCGCGTAACGGATGACGCTGGGCGTCATCCCTCCTAATGTGAATGCACCCATGTGAATTACATACAAAAGGGCTGGTGACAAATGTGCACCACACCCGAGTGCTGGGTCTAATTACTATTATTTCGTAATTAACCAATTTCTAAGTACACCAAGTGTACTTAACGGGAACTTTGTAACATTAGGGCAACATTAGCCCGTTACATAAGGACAACATTGCCAGCTCCTGGTGTCGTTTGCTCTTCAGAAAAATCGACTGGAGACGTGCAAAAGTTTCGTTCTATTAGGCAAAGTCGCTACATGAATTTCGACGAGTCCGACGATTATAAGATGAGGAACAACTCGGAACTCTCCCAATCGCTTCTAAGGCAGACAACATTGGAGCAAGAAGCTTCATTATCGATTTCTCTTGCAGGAGCAGCATTGCCGGCGGCATCAGAAGCTTCGAAAACAGATTGGCGATAGATGACACCTACCGCTTATGCTGTAAAACCATCGAAAAAAATCTCGACAATTGCTTTAACTCAGCCTTCGACAAGCCTTGATTGTAATACAACGAGAAACATTCCACCGCTGAAATGTCCGTCTGTAAATATTATTGAACAAGACGCGGATGACGTTGCGCATTAGGGACTTAAGTGGCGACTTATTTGACACTTTTATTTGCCGGGTGATGAGGTTAAACTCATCACCTGGGGCAGTGACACAGAATGTTTGTGTGTGATGAGCAACTTTTGTCAAAAGGCCTGCAAATTTTTTTGACGTTGCTGGATTAGTAGGGCGCTCCGCACCGACTGACCCCGACCATTTTCTGACGATCCGCTTCGCCGTTGCGGTATCGAAACAGCGTCGGATCCGCGTCCTCCGCTGTTTCTAGCGAGAGTTCGGCCTTTTCGCTCGGTGTTTTTACGCACTGGCCGTGGGGCACTACACCCCTAGGCGTAGTGGACCGTCTTTTGATAACGATTTCATCTTTGTAACCGTTTGTAACTTGAAGAGCGATGTTTCTCGCTCTCTACATGCGAGAGATCTATGGGTTATGGACATCCGTTTTCTTGTCCCCTCGGTGGGCGATATGTACTATAATGGACGAAAGCCTGTTTCAGGATAAGACCCTCCTGTTCCGCTATAGAGATCGCTCTGTCGAGCGACTCTAATCTAGCCGGAACAGGTGGGTCTTAACAGGTCCGTCTGCAAGACCTTTAATAAACACAGTTTCCTGTGTTTGTTCAGCAACTGGATTACTAACATTACAACTTACTAGGTATCGTGTATGTTGGGCAGAAGCGTGAAGGTCACGCTTGGCTATTTGAAAGCCAGGAGCTCTGCTCGAGCCCTGAATTCGGCACGTGGCAGCTCAAATGTTTGCCCGAGTCGGGTCTTAAAGACCTCATACGACCTAAAAACTAATGGGTCATGAAGCTTGAGCCCAACGTCCAAGATTTGGCACGTCCGGCTTCAATGGCGTCGTCTAAATTGACGAACTATCTTTAAGGGAGTCGCCTTGGACTGCCTTAGACTTAGAGATTTCAATCTTTAAGCTTTCGGGTCGACTTGGAAGCGTCGGCCCGCCAGCAGCATTGTAAATGTTGCTGTCTGAACAGTTTTAATTTTCAAGCACCCTGTTCTCTTGACACATCCGCGTGTTGAGAGCCTTGCTGGTGAATCAAGGCTACTTTCTCTCGGACCGCGTCGAATTCGTGTTGTATAAACTCGGCTATGGCCGCATGCTATTCATCTGTTCCCAGAGTGACAGCACAGCGCCAACGGCTCGCCCGCCTACGACCGAACTCATTCGTTCGATCGCTCTCCATTCGAGGTCACTCAAATGAGTAAACCTCTCACGCATTGCGTGATAACCTTCTTCAGGGGCTCGAAAGCTCCCTCCTCCTTCATCCAACATGTCCATGTTGGATGGAACGTGCGTGGGCCGTTCAACGGACTACAAATTGCTACCAGGTGTAACTCACTAGTACTGATCAGTACTAGTTAGCCTTAAACTGTATACAGTGTAGGTTAGGTGCCTCGAAACTTCACGTACACAAGGGTACAGATGAAGGTATCTAAGTAGCTAAGGGGCTTTAGCTACCAAAGTTAATTCAAAGGTTTAGACGTAGGGAAAAGTAAAACTGTATTAATATATTATATGATCTTCTATCTACTACTGAACTTATTATATTAAATAACCAACCAAGTATGGCGCCTCCTTGCGCACCGCGCAATCGTGTCTTATAGCGATTGGCGGGTTGATTTAGACTTAAATCAACCAATCAATAGAGCTAATGTCTTATTACGTCAATATTATCCAATTTGGAAATATTGGGACTATTTAAGTCAAAATTAATAAGATAACAAATTTGTACTGCTTTATTTATTTCCTCGTGTAGGAAATAATGCTTGTTATTCGTCTTATACGAAAAAATACTTATGTATCGGTTCACCTTTACACCTAATAAGTGAAAATTTATTAATTAGAGACGTCATGCCGTCTTCTCGTGCGCTTTGTGTTACTAGGAAGTATGTATAAAACTGATGTAAGAATTATTTAAACGACATTTTCATCCAATGATTAGTTGCCATTTCTATAGATGTACATCTCTACGTTCCCTCGGCTCGCAGATGCAGACGTCGTCCTATTTAATGTGAACGCCCTTTGTGCCACCCAGCGACATGTCATTTATTCCACACGAATTAATTGACCTCCCGTTAAGTTTACTTAACCACCGTGTAACATAAGGCGTTACATCTTATGTAAAAGTAAAGATTTTGCGATGATTGCTCCGACATTTCAATCTAGATAACATTGAGATTTTTTTTCCTTCATTCAGGAGACTGTTACAACATAAAAATAAAACTTTTCAGTATCAGAAAAAAAGCTAGAAATGCGTTCTGCTGTAAAAGTGAAAGTGATAAGGTCTGCAACCGGCAACGCGCGAAGTAGACGCTATACAGCCCCTATTGGCACCGTTTTGAAAGACTCATCTGAAGCAATTGTTTGCGCTCGAGCAATATTAAAGCAGCATAAGACATTTCTCCGCAATTTAAACGACGCTATCTATACTTTTCACAGCCCCCTCATTGAAGGCTCCGTCGGACAGCATACGCGGCACTCCCTTGACCACATACAGAAGCCTCTTGAGATATTGGCTACTCTTGAGAAAGGATGCAACGAGAATATGGTGCGATACGACATTCGCGAACGTCACACACCCGTGGAAAAGGATCGTCACGTTGCCATAGAGCTTATCGCTCAGCTTGAGACGATGCTTTGCGCCACACCGCAGAAGTACTTATCGTATCCAGTGCGCGCTGTGTTTATGCTCTCCACAGACCGAAGTGAAGTCCAATTTGAATCTACGTTTAACCGTGAACTTGCTTTCGCTATTCACCACTGCATTCACCACAACGCGTTGTCGAAGGTGCTTTTAGCCTACCACTTTCCGAACCAGACAATACCGGAAGATTTTGGCATGGCACCATCCACGGCTAATTTTAATCAGGAGATTGAGGATGAGTGTGAATAAGCGCTTATTAAGGCACTGATTGATTGGATTTGATAATGCAGCGCGCGCGGATTGGCTTAAATTCTACGTCGAATTTTAATTAGTTTGTCGTAATCTTAATCATTTGAAGAGTTTCTCATTATTAGTAAGTGACATGGTAAGTGCAAAAGAATCCGTAGAAGCCAAGATCTCCTCGACCCCTGTGGTCGTGTACAGTAAAAGCTACTGCCCATACTGCACCAAGACAAAGGTTCTGCTGGAGAAATTAGGCGCCAAGTTCGAAATTGTGGAGTTGGACCAGATTTCTGACGGCAACGAGCAACAGGATGCACTGGAGCAAATTACGGGCCAGCGGACCGTGCCGAATACATTCCTTGGTGGCAAGTCGATCGGTGGGAACTCCAATATTCAAGAGCTGCACGAGGCAGGTGATTTGGAGCCTCTGCTCAAGCAGAATGGGGCTTTGTAGTAATTCATAAAACCCCTCAGGGATTACAAGAAAAACGACAAAATTAGTAGGGAAAGTACTACTAATAAATGCTTAAAACTTGTCGCGTCTTTGTTGTGACTGCTTCTCGACCCAGTTATTAGAATTAAAAAGTCGACGTATATTTTCAGTAACGTACTACATGTTTCGCAACTCCAAGCCCAATAAAAATAAGCGCCGACGTATTGCCGAGGGCGAAAGCGAAAACGATACATGCGAAAACATACCCTTGGTGCCCATACCCAATGAACGCTTTGCGATCAATACCTTTTCCGTAGGACTTTCGCTATTCTCTATTGCCTACTTTTACACTAATAAGTTGCAATATGGCTAACACAGACAGGTGGGGCGAAGACGGCAAAAAATGTAGTACAGACACGGATGATCGAGTCCGAACGAGAAATCGTCCCAATGCAATATGCTGGCGATGCTACTTACGAGACTCAAATAGATACTGAAAAGGATCGGTAAGTATTGATGCTCCGTGGCCAGGAATCTTCGTGTAGTACTAATAAGATGCATCTGCTTCGCATATCTCGGTAGTGATGCTCGTGCCGTATTGGAACGTAGCATAAAAGCAAACCAAGACGGAAGTGCTGACGCAAATAGTGGACAGATTTATCGCGGACAAGCTGCTTACAAAAGCTACATCACAAAGAAAGATTCCCAGGTCGGCATGAACAAGTACACAGGGTGCGATTTCAGTGAAATTAGTACGAAAATGTTGCTTATTGTACCAATATGCTCGCTTTGTGTTACAGTACACAAGGACCAATCCGGGCGCAAACCTGGGCTCGCGCAATTTCGCGCTTCGACTACCAACCTGATATTTGCAAGGATTACAAGGAAACAGGATTCTGCGGTTATGGTGATAGCTGCAAGTTTCTTCATGATCGTGGTGATTATAAAAGTGGATGGCAAATTGAAAAGGAGTACGCTGAGAAGGAAGCAAAGCGCCAAAAGCGGCTCCAAGAGGGGCGAGGTACGTGTATGTTCGAAAGTGTAATGTTTCGGTAATTATCTGTATGTATGACATGAAATAGACCCCGACGGCGAAAGTGGAGATGATGATGGCAAAAAAAGCACAAAGAACGAGGAGGAGCAGTTTGCATGCACAATTTGTCGCAAGCCATTTCGAAACGCCGTTGAGACGTGGTACGTTTGGTAGGACTTTCTGTAGGCGTGTAGGAGTAATTATTTGTTAACATCTTCCTTCCTTACATTTTATTTGTAGTTGTGGTCACTTCTTTTGCGAATCCTGTGCATTAAAGAACTTTAAAAAGTCGACGCGATGTTTTAATTGCAAAAAGCAGACCAACGGTGCGCACATCAAAAGATCAGTTAAAGCAGACCTTTGAACAAATTAATTGAAACAGGCGTGTTTGCTGCTGCTGGGAAGCTTCGAGCGAAAGAGCGTAAGGAGCGAGATGAAATTGCAGCCAAAAGTGGAAAGTTAGCGACAATTGTAGCTTCAAAGAAGATTTCTGGGGGCTCGTGGACAGAAGTCGCGTAATCTTCTAAATGCATAATAAGAATTGAAAGGTCGAGGACGAAAGGTATCTTAAGCTTGCTTACTTGCCAGCATTTCGCTGCCCTTTTCATAATACTAGCGGAAGTCACTTTTAGGAGTAGACACTCCATATCTTATACATTAAATTAATAGCAAGGTTCAGCCTCGAACGAATTTTTAATGTACGGGTTAAATATAATCCACCCGACAAGAAATGGATTTAACAATTCCATCATACCATTATTCCAGACCGTAAACGTCGAGCAATACCACGGAAGCACCATAGCTGTTTCATAGGTTAAAGTCATGATCGAACGACCTGCATAAGAAAGCGCCGCGGCCACAATTAAAGCAACAGCACTCCACGTGCTCAAATGCATGGCATATATCCACTGCATCCATATCGACATTCCAGCAGCACTAAACATCACAGACACGATTAAGTCTAACGCTGCATACACTCGCGGGTAGGTAATTATCCATCGATCAAAGTTATAACGCAGCCATTGTGTCGTCACCGCACTAAAGAGGTAGTGACCGGATTCGGCGCAAGCTATCGTGACGATGAAAGCTGAAAATTCATGAGGGAGAGTGTTTGCGAGGGGATGATTGACATAGTGCACTATTTCCATCATCACGATCGTCACGTGAAGCAATGCCGTTGTATCAAGCGCAACCATTAAAAGGCATTTTAGAAGCTTCTTCGATGCAATAATGCGCGAAATAACAATTATGACCCAACCAACCAGCGCTACAAATAGATAATCAACAATTGCGAGCTCCAATTCCGACCCCGTGTAATTCACGATAATGCTGTTCATCGCTGTCATGGTGAGGGCTCCTTCTTGCACGAGAATGCTTACACCATCACCAGGCGTCGGCGCAAAGCATGCACATAGCATGCCAGAGAAGCAGCCAACCGCAGCACACACCGTCAGAGAGTCTTCTGTATACGTAGCGACGGCAACGGCTACCGCAGCTGCTATTGACGCCGCGAGAAGGGCAAAAATTACCGCGGCACAGCGCACGTCTCCCATGTATCTGTCTATAAAAAACGTCACTGCATACGCGCTAGGCTCCATTCTACCACAAACGTCACTTTCGTTCTCGTTAAATCCTGCATCGCGAAAATGTGGTGTCAAGGACGCCTCCATTGGCGCCAGGAAACGTTGCCGAATGCGGTAGTGCCACCAGCTTTTCTGGAGTAAGCCAATGCCCAAGCACAATTGCAATAGGTATACGCAGTGCTGCGGCTGGCCATCTAGGATTGGGTAAAATATAAAGAAGATGAGGAGCGCTGCCGCCGCAAGGGTGGCGCACAAAACAAAAAGCTTGCTGCTGATTGGGGATTTCTTGCTCGGCGTTGTCACGTGAACAGATTGCGGGATAAGGTTTATGCCCGAAGTTTCCATGCAACCCCTTTTGGACTGGGCGGCGACCTTTCAAACAAGGCCGCCGCACGTTGGTAATACAATAATGGAATTCAGGTTTACCCTTGATCAAAAGTGAGTCAGTGTAGGAGTCACACATCCATTTAAGTTATCTTGCAGCAACCGATTCTCGCCTCGAAAGAAATTCCTGCATCGCTAATGTCGCCACGTGTCAAGCCTTCGATCCCCAGAAACAACACCGACGTTTGTTTTGACCTCAAGAAATACCACGTCTAGAGAGTCTCTTTGTGAAAACGTTATGAAGCTCGTCATATTTACCGGGATGTAGTCAATTGAAAGCACTTATTAAAGCACCTGGACGAGGAAGCTCGCAGATGATACCGCTTACAAATGAACAGCCGCTTTTCGCCTATTTCCAACAAATACTAAATTGCCATCAGCTCCGCTTTATCTCTTCCCACGCTTCGCTTTCTCTCGTCCAGATTTTTGGCTTTTATTCTGCTGTTTTTTTATCACTTCGTAGCAATATCTGCGATAGACTTTACATACTACTAAGCGTGACGGAACGCACTTGCAAAATATGAATGAATTTAAGGAGCCAGCTAGATTTGTGAATGATTTGTAATTCGCGAGATCGACGCTTCGCTGCCTGTTACATGTTCACTTAAAACATCTACTAAGTTATAGTCTCGCTGGAAAACCTCATTCTATCAATTAATAGAGGATAAAACTTAGAAGAGGTGAACAATGAGAATCGCCCTTCGCTCCAGCCAGTAGAATTCCCGCGTCTGATTTTTTAGGCCAATGAAATAGTTTCATTATTATTTTATTGGGTGGTGCAGATTAATTGGTTTCTAGCATTGGACTTGCGCCTCCAGCAGCAGTTGAGGTCCCAAGAGATAGAGAGATACGAGGCTTGACAGGAAAAAAAAACATGGTTTCCGGGAGTTGGGCATTGTCTTGAAGTCTTAGCATTGAATTACATGTATTAATAGTTAATTAAGCAGACTCTTACTGTAGGCGGGCACGTCGTAATGCGGCCTCGCTCTACTTAGACACACACCCTAGCACAGCGAGGAAGCGGTTAAACCTGCTTCTCTTGCGTGCAGTGAGGTAGTTGTGGTGGGCGCGTTAGCGACCTCACCCAACGCACTAAGCACTTTAGTCAAGCGTCGTCATGGGAGCGGTCCGGGTCCTCGTGCGCACTTACTGTGTAGGAAGTAGTTTTCAGACTGATTTACATTTAATTGTATTAAATATATATACCTATTTTTACCAATCAAAATGTCATCTATATAGATAACACTTAATATGTATTGCGAGCGTACCTTTCTAGAAACTTAGCGTAACGGATGACGCTAGCCTTCATCACGGAAGACGCTAGGCGTCATCCCTCCTAATGTGAATGCACCTATGTGCATCA
>NW_027152029.1:2109801-2136724 GCF_004359215.1 Bremia lactucae | reverse complement strand
GTGCAGTGAGGTAGTTGTGGTGGGCGCGCAAGCGACCTCACCCAACACACTAAGAGCTCTGGTGAAGTGACGTCACGGGAGCGTTATCCGTCTCCTCGTGCGCACTTCCCAAGTAGGAAGTAATTTTCAGACTGATTTATATTTAATAGAATTAAATACAAATACCTATTTTTACCAATTAAAATGATATCTCTATAGATATCATTTAATATGTATTGCGAGCGTATCTTTATAGATACCTCGCGTAACTGATGACGCTAGCCGTCATCATGGATGACGCTGGGCGTCATCCCTCCTAATGTGAATGCACCCATGTGCATCACATCCACAAGGGTTGGTCACAAATGTGCACCACACCCGAGTGTTGGGTCTAATTACTATTATTTAGTAACTGACCATCCCCTTAAGTACCAAATGTACTTTTTGGGGACTGTGTAACATTAGGGCAACTCTAGCCCGTTACAAAGGGATACCTTGCCGCTCGTAGGAGGACTCATCTTCATGCTGTTTTAAGGGCGCAGGTCATGCCCCTAAGGACGCCAATTCCTTAAAGATCCAATTTGGAGGACGCTCATCTTTTGTGAGATAAGCGTATGCCAAAAAGGATGATCACCCTTAAATTTGCTCGTTTTTCTGTTGGAGCATATTCCGCTCCTCTGTAAGAGCAGGCACCAAATTGCTAAAACGTTGAATTTACCATCAATACTCACCAAACTGTTAAATTTGCTGACAACTGTTAAACGCCGAAGATCGGTAAACAAAGATGAATGGATCTTTTATCAACGAGCAAAAGCAAATATATTTTTTGTGAAAAATGAGCCGCATCGTATGCTATATTCACATACCATACGTTGCGGCGCATTTGCTCACAAATGGAACTTCATCAAAACGTTCAAACAAGTTGAAGACAAAGAAAAGTCGTCATGGGTGCTCGCGCAAGCTTCAAAAATGATCGAGTCTATTCTAAGACATATTCTTACCGTTTATGAAAATACATACCTAAAAGTAGCTAGTCTTTCATTTGAACAAGCAGAATGTCGTGAAGTGGAGCATAGCACGAGATGCCACACAAATGAAAATAAATTACTTGAAGCATTGCTTCGTGACCAAGAGAATGGAAGCTCGTGAGTGTCCTTCCCTCGCAGTTCCTAGCGTCTGCACGTCCGAATGATCTGCTGATGCTAAAACGGCACACCACAAACGATGACAATGCGCAGCGATCAGCCTCCGCAGCCTAGTGCCTGGTGCCGGTTTCTCAGACAAGCAAGCGAAGTCTCTTCACATCTTCGGTAGACAAATCTGCCATGCACTGGTAGATCGCCGATTATGAGGCAATTGGTGTCACTGGCGCGAGCTCGACAAACAAAGTTGGGTCCAACTCGTTCAAATACTCGTCAAGTCCGCAAATAAGTACGCTTTCGGTCATCATCGGAGCAATTCGTTTTTGGTGTTGTTGATGGTGTTGTCGTCGCCGTTGCTCAACCCCTTGCTTGCGCACAAGAAACTCTTGGATGTCCTCGTAGGAATGACGCGTGTTACTGTCATGTACACCTAGCAATTGGCGCGACGCCTCATCTAGCCCGCCAAACTTAGCACAAACGTACTGCGACACCTGGTCCATGTCCGCGTGATATTGCTTCTCTGTAGCAGGAGTCGCAAATTGTACTGGAAGGCGAGCAAAGAACTGTGGGATCGATTTTGGGCCCATGTTGTACGATATGGTCTGGAGTACCCCACAGTTTGTCGATTGATTTATGTTATTAAGCTACTTAAACACAAAGTGTGCGAAGTAATCGAAGCCCATCACTCATGCGAAATACGATGTGACAGAGGAATACTCTACCGGATTTTTGGTGATACCCAAACCTAATCGATGGGAGAGGCTTTACTTCAATCTATACTAACAGCAAGTTCTTTAATATTGTCGCATCGATCAACACAGGATTTGGTTTGCCGTTCTGGCCGCAAGCGAATCGAGTAAATTGATTAATTTATGTATGAACCTGGTTGGGTTTCCACGCAATTACAACGCAATAGTATTAAAAAATCGATTCTGTAAAAAGCACCCAAATTTGGTGCGATGCTAAAAGTTGTCATAACAGACGCATTCATATACACAGAAATTAGTATTAATGAAATAGTTGACAGCTCGATCAGGTGCAACTATCGAAAGGCTTCGTCGATCGACTTGGATGCATGAAAACCATACAAATCGAGCGGTCTCATTGCTATAGGTTTCGCAAATTTGACAAAAAAACATGTCTGTAGTAATGGAGCTGAAGATTTTCTGCAGTCATTGTTTCATTATGTAAGCCAATCCACAAGTCGTATATGAAATCGCCCTTTAGTCTCCGGCGCGCCGACCTCTGGGATCAATGGCGAGCCTTGACAGATGGAGCTTTAATATTCAGTCATGGATAAAAAGTGACCCGTCACAATATTTCGACCATGGACATTTCTTAGTGATGTAATTGAAGTATATCTGTTAAGATAATGGACTAGAAGTGGCCGAATGCGAAACACTGCACGCCTACTGCTGCTACATGATTTTTGTTGGCGTCAACAACTATACCCCTTTCAGAAAAACTAGTATTCATTTGGCCATGTGATTGTGATGGAAGTCCAGACATCGACTCGACAATCGAACAAATTGCATCTCGCATCACGTATGATCAATTCAACTTCCGAAGTAACGAGAGTTGACATGCTTTGTACACGTCGAAACGACCCAAGTCGCAGTATCAAAAAAAATCATCGCCACAAAAGCCGATGCGGGTACACGCGCATTTTTAGCTGACTTTTATCGAGAGTTTTGCGGCGTCATGACAAGGACATCGATGAAATGTAAGCCATTGATCTGCGTCACTTTGAGATGGCTGTGCGCTCAAATTATAAGATATACCACGGTTAACTTGTCGATTTATATACGCTTTACCTCCAATAGTCCTTTCGCGCCTCGGGCTACACCAATCTCGTTGCAGCAGTGGCGCCAGAATCCTATCCAGTACATGACGATTTAAAATAGTCGTTTTTATGCGTGATCAGTGTACGAATATTTACTACAATAGAGTATATAAGTGGCTATTGTTCAGAGGTGCGAGTTGGCAGCGGAGATTATGGCAAAGTATCCGAACAAGTCGGTAAAATTTATTGATGCGAAGCATCAGCTCATATAAGGGTATGAGTTTTGCGCGATGCATTTTATGTGAAGCTGAATGCGTCATTTGATAAGCTTGGTGTCAGAAGAATTTTAAATGAGCGTTTAATTGAGCGTATTGCTTACGAAACAAACGCTTTACTCCGACAGAAGTTAGGAAATCGCGTCTGATATCCAGCTCCTGTATGGTGGATCTCGTCCAGTGGGCACACTGGTGCAAGAGATGGATGCGTCGCTGGTGACCGAGCGGGGCTATCAAGGCGAACGACCAGTTGAAGCCGGACGGCGAAACATTCTCCGACATATTTGTTTTGGGGGACGTGTGTAATCACCGGGCACCCATAATGGTTTATATAGCTGGCGAGCAGGGCAAATTTTTGGCTAGCGAGCTTGTTGCAGTGATCGCAAGTTCTTGAAGCCATTTAAAACACCATGTGCTTTTGCAATGAATATACCGTTGGGGCCCTCTGGAGGTGTTTCGCAATTGCCATTCTCTGGAGGCATTGTTGTTGCTGACTGGTTTACTTGGCTGCTGAAGTCGAGTGACTATTTTGCAGGTCGGATTTGGGCAAGTATTGGCGCGCTTGTACCCACATAAGGTTTTGTGACTTCGTTATATATTTTTAGCCTTCCGACTAGCTGAATCAAGCTCGACGACTTTGTTAAAGCTCGAAAAATCGACATTGGTCGTAAGGCCTTGTAACTCTGGCATAACTCTCGTTCCAATCGAACTGCCGAGAAAAAAACGTAGGCTATTTTGTTTTAAGGAGATGTTAGGTCCTCGTCATGAGCCCACCATTTATCCTTGGACTTTTGCACTTGTGATGCATAATTTGACTGCCGAATGCGAGGATTTTTCGAGAATTTTTATAATAAGTTTAAGGTTTCGATTATGAGAAATTTAATTATATGCCCCTCTTTTTGACTCGAAATTCTTAATCTGGTTAAATCAAACTTAAATCAACTAATCAACAGAACTGATGTCTTATTGCGTCAATATTACCAAATTTGGTAACATTGGAACAATTAAGTCAAACTTAGATAATATAATAATTTTGTACTTATTTGCTTATCTTCTCTCATATTAAATAATATCAATTATTCTCTCTTATAGAAAATAATATTTATGTAACGGAATAACCCGTTATATCACCCCCGGTGACTGACATGGAGTGACAGAAAAATACTATTATGTCTTTCCCAGTTAATTTTTGCATTATTAGATTCTAAATTTAAAAACTCCAATTGTATTGCAATGTTCAATTTGTTCAAAATTGCGCATGGTAACGCAAACCCGCGCGCGTCGCCTGTGAGGCAGCAAAGCTGCCAGCTGCACGGCTCAGTGCAGCTGTTAGCGATGCAAATGTTTCAGTAGACGCTAATGCGTCTACTGCGGGGGAAAAGTCACCCCCTACTCCCATCGCAGGTGGCAGTGATAAGTCGCTGCTACTCCCATTGTAGGTGACTGGGCCGAGCCGGCGTCATCGTCCGACTCGGAAGCAATTGTTAAGGCCTCCGGATCAACCGGGGCCATGTCTGTTAAACCTAAGGGTTCTCATGTGACAACCAAAGAGGTGGTGACGTAGTTGTTTGACACATCGTCTGACCCGTTTGGTGCGGAGTCATCTTGTGATGACTCCATGGACAACGATAACTTTGGTGATGTTTGTAACGGCACTGCCGACTTGTACTGCTTCAGTACAAGTCCACTTCGCACTGCTTCAGCCCGAGTGGTGCCTCACGTCACTTCACGTACACTAGTACGTGCAGAGGAAGACTCTCTTCAAAACACTTGCTTTAAAAGGGTTAAAAGATAACGGTATTTAATATAATTAAGTTCTTCTGTTTTCTATCTATTTATACTAACTTAATAATATACTAATACATACATGTAATGAAAGTCTTATCCATCTATCTCTTTGCGCGCGTCCAGCGCTGACTGGACCGCGGAGCAAGTAGTCATACTGGTCTTTATCTACCACTGGATGAGCTTGCCGAATATTACTATGTAAAGTAATATTCTCCAGATATTCTCTACCTTTTAAGAAATATATTATTTATCAACCTTTAAGTGTTAATTTCATGTAACGATTCACCCCGTTATAATGTTAGTATGCATCACCAGACGCGAAGTGGTCGTAATTGTCAATTAGGTAAGCTTGCAAATGGCGATGGTAGTATATCACCAGGAACGGAGTGACTTTAAAGAACACTCCGAAATAAATGTTATCGATAACGTTAACATGAGCGAATAGGAAAGGGACCACAATGTTTTGCGACTTGCTTTCGAAAGAAGCCTTGGTTGCCCTCTAAGTGCAACCTATCTCGTTGGTCTGATTTGACCAACGATCGATATCATATTCCGTTATTCGACTTGTCCAGGCTTTACAAGCCTGGTGAAGCAAAACGGAATACTTCATCGATACCTTTTCCGGCATTGGTGGTACACTCTCTTGTGAGATGCGCGAAGGGATAAAAATCCATAATCCTTTTACGAGCGCGGAAAGCGCTCGTTTTCTGATAGACCTTCTGTTGAGGAGGATGGGTCTCGTCGTACTGGAATATGTGACCCGGGAGTCCATCATCAGTTGGAAACGAGGTTCTCAACTATCATGCGAAAGTGAAAACCCTCGCCAACGAACGAGATAACTCGGGTTAACCCCTTTCATATCACAGTGGTTCAAGAAGCGTTCAACAAAGAAATGCTTTTCACCACTCGAGTCCGTCAATGAATGTGGAGGAAATGGGCAAATCGGGTTCGCCTCGTTCGCCGAACACGAGTCAACATCGTGACTAGGATCACAGCCTCCATTATTTATGGGAGGACATTGATCACGAGGGATCCCGTCATCGCGAGTTAGCAGTGACGGTCGATATTGTTTCTCGGGACAATTAACAATTGTGCGCAAGTTGCGACCGATCAACTGGCGAACGAACTAACACATGAGTAATTTCAAAACGATCTAGTGACAGCTCGTCAAAAGATCTCTTTCTTGGAGAAAAGAGTGAATCGTCTGGTTCAAGAGAACCAGACTTTGACCCGAGATATCATGCTTTAGCTCGGACCATCAGGCTTTAGCAGACGCTTTAGACCGTTCGGGTGTGATCCGGAACTGGAAGAAGCCTCGTACGGATGGTACAGGTCGAGACGCTCGACATAAAACGTAGGATGCGTACGCATCCTACGAGGCAGCTCAATCGTGTAGGCATTGCCTTGGCGATGTAGTACACGAAACGGGCGATATACCTGGGCAGTAATTTATTACTGCCACATTCGAGACTACATATTGGGGTAGGTTTACCGTAGACAGTAGGAAAAGATCATAAAGATTAAATGAAAGGATGTTTGCTCTTCCATTTTGTCAGAGTTCCGATTCTGTCGGTCCGCCGCATCATCGATAGAATCCTGAACGAGACGGACCACTGCTTCTCTAGCCAGCAGGAAGTTTCCTGTTGGCTCGGTTTTGTTTTTGTCTTCATGCGCACTGCGGAGATGTCGTTCTTCTCATTAGTGAGAGCATTATTGTTCTCACTAACATTATTGTTTTCGATGCTGAGTCTTTCAGCATCGTTATCAAGGTCACTATTAATGAGCTTCAATGTTGATTGAATCAACGTTGTCACGCTATTACTGAGCTTGTCCACTTCAATGTTGATTGAATCAACGTTAGATTCTTCGTATTGACCGTAGAGTCAATGCGTGATGAGAAAGAGCTAGATCGTTCTTTGCTCGAGCGAGTCTCTCCCCGTTACAAAGAGTCACTCTCAAACAAGGAGGAGATACGTGGATGGCGTAAGCCGTTCAGATCTTTGCCGAAGCATGCACTGAATTGTTGATGAAAAAATCTAGCATCGGCAAGAACTCGCTCCAACTAGTTAAAGAGTGGACATATCCGCGAAGAATCTCTTCGAGGATACGATTTGCACGTTCTTTCTGACCATCCTTAAATAGATGGTCAGAAGTCGACATTTACAACTGTGGCCCAAGTGATTTGAATAAAGACTGCCAAAACTCCGCCGTAAATATGGAGTCTCGATCTGAGACCAGTTCACAGGATAACCTATGGAGTCGAACTATCGTGTCAACAAAGCCACGAGCGCAACCTTTCGCTGTGATCGACTCCGGGACTGCACCCAAGAGTAAGTGATTGTTTTCGTGAAATTCGAAGACGAAGTCCATTGATACGGACTGCCAACACTCTACCGGAACAGGTAGAGTTGTAACGGAGCACGGGATGAAGCACTAGGCTTCACCCATCGACAAACTCGCAAGCACGTATCTACTTGCGGACGAACTCATACTGGCGTGGTTAGTATAGGTCGCGACTTATCATGAATAGGTCTTTCACGTCCACGATGACTTCTTATTGGTACGTCGTGGCACTCAAACATGTTGCGTACGCACAAATTGTTATGGGTTAGGGTGACTACACGAGGTGTGTCGGCAGCAATGGCTGTGTAATACACTAAACCATTGCGTGTTGTGTATCGATCCTCAACGGATCGATACAATTTCAACAATCCTTTTTAAGGATTGTTTTGAATGGATTTTTAAGGTAATCCATCTACCCTTTTATAAAGCCTTATCTTCTTGACAGGCTCTTACGTCGCCAAGTAATATCGACGACAAATAGACTTATCGTTGCAACAGTCGGCTTATCCTCGCTGTTGTTTGCGCGGCCGGCTCAAAATCGAGTCGGCGCGAAAGGGCATCAGCGACGACATTAAGTCGTCCTGGTTTGAATGCCACGGAGAAGTTGTACTAAGCGAAGAAAGACAACCATCTTGCCATTCTATGCGAGCGGTGTGGAGTATTTATGGCCGTGCGTAAAGACGCATGGTTCGTATAAACAATGAACGGCCTATCTTTCAAGGGACAGACCTTAAATCTAGCCAGTGTATAACTCATGGCAAGGGTTTCCTTGTTATGTACTGGGGATCTCAATAGATTAGTTACATATCTGTTGAATGTCGCGGGGAATTACAAAGCCCCTGTGGCATAACTAGCCACTCGCATAGCATTCCGCTTGGGGAGCTTACTGCTATGAACGGGATGTTCTGTTCACGCATAAAGATCTGCTCGTATCCATCCATCAGATCCATTGACGAAAAGATGGTACTCTTCGACACACCTTAAATGATCACGTCTTTTCGTGGTATCGATGTTTGAGCCGGTACCGTTGCAGCGCTCAAATTATTGCGCGCATGCACAACCCACCACCATCCTATTGTCTTACGCACACAGAAGGTCGGAGAGCTTTGTGGGGGAAGGTTGCTAATACTTGTTCACGAGGCAATGACCCCTGCTTCATGACTAAGTATTTTAATTCTGGTATCAGGCCGTCTTCGTGTCGAGCGCCTTTATCCTTAGGTAACTCGCACGGTAGGGAAATACATCCTTCAATCGCTGCCTGTGCTTGTGCACCGCCGTCGGGATCTAACTCCACAATGTCCTGGGTATTCACGCAGAGGTCTTGTGCAGTCATGCTAATGACCGACCCACAAGTTAGGCTATCGCACTCACTCGTAGGACATCCACACACTTGCGGATGCTCAAAGACGTTCATCAGATGGCAAGCTGATGAACGAGAGGCAGGCATCGTCACGGCTTGATGCTGCCAGCTTATGCATGACTCGTACTTTATGAGCTGTGGTTAACCAAGGATGACATCAAATTTGTCATCCTAATCTAGTGCGATGAAATCATCATCTAACTGCTTACCCTTTGACGTGGCTTGGAAGCCAACTACTCGTTTCTTTACTGTTACAGATGCGCCTATTGCTTGGCGCACTGTCATAATCGCTGAGGGATATTGCGCTCACTACAGTTGAGTCTACGATATTCTAGCGATTGGCGTCAAATAAAACTGTTCGATGATGCCCCGCATTTCGACTAAGGACTTTCGTGGCAATTTATTTTGCCACTATATTTTTCATGGTGATGAGGTTAACCACATCACCTGGGGCAGCTAAACACGATGATTGTGGGTTAGGAGCAAATTTCTTCAAAAGGCCTGCAAATTCTTTCGATATTGCTGGATCAGTAGGGCGCCCCGCACCTACTGATCCCAACCGTTTTTTCACGATCCGCCTCGCCGTTGCGATTTCGCAGCAGTGTCGGATCGGCTTCCTCCGCTGTTCCTAGCGGGACGTCGACCGTTTCGCTCAGTGTTTCTAAGCACTGGGCGTGGGGAACTACACTCATAGGCGTAGTGGCCCGTCTTTGACAACAATTACATTTTCGCAAACGTTTGTGACTTGAAAGCGAGGTTTCACCCTCTTCACTGAGGTCCATAGCTTCTGACCTCCGTTTTCTTGTCGTCTCAAAGAACGATAATCTCCGGAGTGGACGAAAGCCTGTTTAATACTGAAGGCATCCTGTTCCGCTATAAAGATCGCTTGGTCGAGCGACTACAGTCAAGCCGGAACAGGTAGTCTTAACAGGAATGTCTGCAAGACCTCAAATTAAAACAGTTACCTGTGTCTGTTCATCGGTTGGATGCCTCACGATACAATTGACCAGGTATCGTGTATGCTGGTCATAAGCATGGTCACGCTTGCCCTGCTTTTAAATCCAGGAGCTTGGCTTCACCCCTAAATTTGGCACGAGGCGGCTCAAATATTTGCCTGTACTGAGTTTTTAAGACCTCATACGACCCAAATGACCACGGGGTCGTGAAGCTTGAGATATAACGCCCAAGATTTGCACGTCCGGCTTAGTTGGACATGCCAAATTTCACTTTCGTCGCATCAACACGGATATGGCGAGCTTCTATGGTGTCATATAATGCGACGAACCATCTCACGATGGAGTCGCCTTTGACTGCAATAAACTTAGAGATTTTGATCTTTAAGATTTCGGTCGACGCCCGCTAGCAGCATGTAAATACTGCTGTCTCAATAGTTCCAACTGTTGAGCACCCTGTTCTCTCAATACTTCCGCGTGTTGAGAGCCTTGCTCGTGAAGCAAGACACGTTTTACCTGGGCCCCTTCGAGTTCATGTTGTACGAACTCTGCTGTGGCCGAATGTTGTTCATATGTGTTCAGAGTGAACAGCATGGCGCCAATGGCTGGCCCGCCTGCGACCCAGCTCATGCGTTCGATCGCTCTCCATTTAAGGTCACTCAGATGAGTGGACCTTTCATGCATTGCGTGATAGCCTTCTTGAGTGGCTTGAAAGCTTTAACCTTCTTCATTCAACATGTCTATGTTGGATCGAACGTGCGTAAGCAGTTAAACGGACTACGAAGTGCTACCAGGTATAACGAAGCACCCTTTGCTAGTACTGATAATAGCACTAGTCAGCCTACACTAATTACAGTGACGGTGGGGTACCTCGACTACTTTATGTACACGACGTGCAGAGGAAGTTTTTTTTAATATCTATGAAGTCTTACTACTAAAGGTAAATTGAAAGGCATTAGAATAGAGAAAAGATAAAAGTGTATTAATCCATTAAGTTTTACTTTTTCACATTAATAACTAATTATGTATGGCGCCTGCTAACGCACCACAATCATGCCTTATAACGATTGACGGGGTTGATTCAAACTTTAATAAATTAAACAATCGGAACGATGTCTTATTGCGTCAATATTACCGGATTTGGTAATATTGGCAGTATTTAGTCGCAATATTAGTAAAGATAATAATGTTGTACTTCTTTACTTGCCTACTCTCACAGAAAAAAATGTTTGTGTAACGGGACACCCCGTTATAAGTACTAGCTAACCTACACGTACGTAAGGATTCTTCGATTTACGAATTGCAGAGGGATCGCTTAGCAACAAGAAAAAAAAACAAAGAAGTGCTTAGTCTGGGGGCGTAAATAACATCAAATTTATTTAAGTTCCTACGTACTAATATCTTCTAAAGTCCTGCATTAAGTATATAATATAAAACTATGAATAACGACTCATTGCTCACCGCCCCTTTGTGCGTCTGGCAGTGATTGGCCAGGTCGATTTAAATATTCATATTAACCAATGAACAGAACTGTCACGTTGTTATTTTGTCAGTAAAATTGACAATATTTTCAATAAAGATAAAATTATTTACTCTTCTTATTATTTCTTTTATATTATTATGATCATGTAACGAGCTACCCCGTTTCATCATCCCGTCCTTAACTAAAAAAAAATTCGTTTGTTATTATCTTACAGAGTGTACTTTTGAGTCTCTCTGCGAAAGGAAAGCACTTGTTGATCTGTAAAAGACATTCTAAGTGTATTATCGTATGATTAACAAGTCTGTGACGTGTGCCTCGAGGCAACAAACCTACTGTGGAAAAAGTCCCAAATTTTTGAATTCCTTGTTTAAAGCTTGAGAAAACGTAGGCCACGATGCCTACGTAAACGCAATCAGTCTGTCTAGCCAGGCCATGTGGCCTGGGTAGATAGACTGGTACGGTGCATTACCGATTTGAAAAATATCTCAAAATTGGTGCACGCTTTATGCTGCGCCGGCTGTCGAGCGAGGCAGGGTTACCTTGCCTTTCGTAGGGATACCCATGTGTGGGCTGCGTCAAGGACGCAGCTCATGCACCTACGGAGGCGAACTCCCTAACGGATCTCCACTGGAGGACGTGTTCGCGAAAGGGATAATTTGCAATCCCTTTACGAGTGAGCGAAGCGCTGCTTTTATATGGTCGTTGTGGATAAAGGAAAGGTACTCAGAACATCAAACCAATTTTTTGCATGGCTCCCTAGTGTTATGCGAGGGTAGGTATCGACTCCAGCGAATGCGATACCCGACCCATCTTACATCACGGAAGTTCAAGAAGCGCAGCGCGAGGAAGCGCTCGTCACCATGCGAGTCCATCTATGGAGGAGGTTAAACCAGGTCCGATATATTTGTCCGACCCGCATGTTAAATGGCATTTTTGCAATCTCGTCATCCGCGAGATACGGAGATGGATATGGGCGTGGTGCTCGTCATCAACTGTGTAACGCCTATCCGCTGGTCAGACGTAGGACCGACCGAATTTTGCGATCGCCCGTTCGGCAAATGAACGGGTGATTTAAGCCTTCGTAATGAGCTGGTCACAGCTCGTCAAGAGATTGCATTCTTGAAGGGTCGGGCGCAGGAGTAAAGCCGGGAACACAAATCTCTTGTGAATGCTTTGGAACGCAAGGGTTGGTTTCACTACCTGAAGACGCCTCGTACTGGTCGTACAGCGGAGACATCGAACGTAAAACGCAGAGTGCAGGCGTATTCGACGAGGCAGCTCGATCGTGTATTCGTTGCCTTTACGGCGCTACACGAAACGGGCCGATATACTTGGGCACTAGTTAATGTTACAGCCCATATTCGTCACTAAATGTTTAGGTAGATTTAGCGTAAACAGTAAGACTAGGCCGTCAATCTTACAAAGAGAGTTACTCTTCCATTTTTGTCAGCGTTTTGTTTCCATCCACCCACCGCATCAGCGATGAATCTTGCATGAAACAAACCTCTTTTTCCCGAGCTAGCAAAAATTCGCATGCTGACTTATTATTGTTTTTGTTTCAGACTATCCGGTGCGCACTTCGAAGATATCATTTTCCTCTTCATTGAGAACGTCATTTCTCTCACTGGCATTGTCTTGGCGATGTTGAATATATCAGCATCGCTATTATCCTTTTAGGCAATAGTCTCATTGCCATTGCTAAGTATTTTTTAATGTTTATTAAAATACAATTAGTTTTCTTCGCATTGACGGTTGAGTCAATGTGTAATGCGTAAGTACCAGATCGGTCTTTGCTGGAGATTCCTTTCAACCCTTACGATAGAGTCTCACTTTTAAAGTGTTTCGGTTTTCAGGTTCGCCGAGGCACGCTGATCCAGATGCACTAACGAAGTGAGTATGCGCGGATGGCGTCAGTCATTCGCGGAGAAGGGTGTGTACTTTAATGATGTATGCACCAGTTTTTTAGGGCAAATTCCGCCATTGGCAAGAACTTACTCAAACACGTAAGCGAGGGGACGTATTCCCTAGGTATCTATTCGGAAACGATTTGCATGTTCCGTCTGACCATCTGTTTTAGGATGGTAAGATCTTGATAACGTCAGCCGTGTTCCAAATGAACGGAACAATGAATACCAAAGCTCTTCCGTAAATCAGGGATCTCGATTCGAAATCAGTCCACGGTGTTGCTGATGGAGTCGAAATTCGTGTCGATAAAGACATGAGCGCAGCCTTCGACTAATCGAATCCTGGACTGCAACAAGATGTACCATCTTGCTGAAACGATACACTAAAACAAGAATACCGTTTTTTGGTGAAAGTCTTCGGAAAAGCCAAAGACGAAGTTATTTAATACGGACAGCCAACACTAGGCAGAAGTTACAACGGAGCATGGATGGAAGGACTAGGATTTAACCGTTGACAAACCTCGCAAGCCCGTATGTATTTGCGCACAAATTCATACTGGGGAGGCCTAAAGAAATCGCGAATTACTGTGAGTCTTCTCGCGTCCACAATGCCCAATATATTGGTGCATCGTGACACTCATACATGATGCTTAATCACAAATCATTTACGAGTGGGAATGACGACAAGAGATGTGTTGCCGGTGGTGGCTGTATAATACAGTAGCACAGAGCGTGACGTGTATCAATCTAATGAGGATCGATAGATGTCGACAATCCCTTTTGGGATTGTTGTGATGAGGTGATTTATCAAACTTCTGAAAGTCTTCTCCTTTTGATAGGGTCTTCTAACGTCGTCGAGTAATGTTGGCGAGGGAACACTTATTGCTGCAATAGTAGGCCTATCCATAATGTTCATGGCGCAGCCGACCCAAAGTTAGGCCAGCGCGTAAGCGCACCAGCAACGAAATTTAGTCGTCGTGGCTTATTTTTCACGGAGAAGCAAAACTTTGCAAAGAAAGACAGCCATCTCGCCATTCTTTGCAAGAGGTTGGACTGTTTACGTCCGTGCATAAGAATTCATGGTTTGTATAAACAATAAACGCTCTATCTTTTAAGAGATAGAACCTAAACTTAGCCAGTGCATATTTGGTGGCAAGGAGTTCCTTGTCATGCACGGAATAATTACGCTCAGCCGGTTGAAGCTGGCTCGTCTAAAAGCAGACGACGCGGTCTGTGCCGTCTACATTATATTTCATTAGCACACAGCCGATTGCGAAATCGCTGGCGTCACAGACCACGTGAAATCATTTGTCTTAGTCTGCAAACGTTAAGCACGCGGTTGTCCCAAGCTTTGCACGATACATTCAATCAAACGCTGACAATCAGCGTACCAGAACCATTTTATGTTTACTTATAAAGTTAAGAAAGCTGTACTGTCATTTCGTCATAGTAGCGTGCGTGCGTATGCAAGTACGCCGCTTTGCCGACGAACATGCGAAGTCCCTTGACATCGACTGGAATAGGCCACTCGGTGTTTGCCTTTATAACTTCAGGTTCAGGGTGTCTAGTGTTTTTCCTACGATGCTTAAAGGAGTGGTATGTTGCTACAGCAAATATGCCCTTCTTGAGTGTGGCATACAACGTATGCTCAAGCAATAGAAATACAGTGCGGGTGTTGGTACGATATACTTCAATTACGGTCAAAATAACTCGGCGCAAAATCTCGCACCGACTTCTACTGATTGTTTACACACCTGGCAAATGTTGACGGGGCATTACTTAGCCCTTGAGGTATAACTAGTCACTCGCAAGCATTCCGTTTGTAGTACTTACTGCTGCAAATGGTTATCCTGCTCAAGCATCAAGATCTAAAAGAACCCAAATATCCAATATATCGAGGAACAGATGAGAGGTTTTGACATATCATCAATAATTCCGACCTTTCTCGGTAACAGCGTCTGATCCGGTACCAATGCAGCATTAAACTTATCAAAAATACGTGCATTATCCACCACCCTCCTGTTGCTTTACGCACACAGAAGGTCGAAGAGTTATGTGGGGAGGTTGAGTCACCTGGCTCGGTGCTAAGCGGTCGGCAAAGAACTTGTCGATCGCTAGTACTTATTCACGAGGCAGTGGTCGCAAAGTATTTTGAACCTGGTATCAGGTCGAACTCGAGTCGTGTGCCTTTATCATTAGGCAACTCGCATGGTACTGAATCCGTAAATACATTCTTATACATAGGATTTGCTTTCAACGACTCTGAAGATTGAGACAAAAACTTCAATCCGAGTCATCTCATCGAGAAAAGTTTCGTCCATCCTGAAAACCCCTTCGCTCTCAGGAAATAATATTGCCAACCTAATATCAACCACGTACTTGTCACCTGTGACAAGTACGCAGATCTGCTTGACTTTGCCTCTGCGGAGACCAATTTAAGAGCTGTTTCAATTCAAGTGTTAGCAATTGAGTTATTACCGAAGTAAACTTCGGGGGTGCTATGAAATCAAGTGTAAAAGCGCCTTCACTTGAACATTTGTTTGCCAAGACTTTTACGTCTCAGTTCCTTCCTGGCTACTAATTCTCAAAGGTTCCTGAAGACTTCATCAATTATTGTGGGACTAATGCCCTGATGTATTTGGGAAGTATCTTTTAGACACAAGAGATCGATAAGGATAAAATAGAACCGAACATATTCAGCAATCTCTACCTTTATGCCTTGTGCTCTCACATTCAGCCTTGCTAAACGTAACCTATGCAAATCCGAAAGTGGGTGACCAACGCCGGTTTCGTAACGGTCCATTTGAAACCGGCGTTGGTCACCCACTCTCGGATTTGCAACACTCCTCTTTGGTCGTCAACTTGACGCCTCATTCAACTAAACAACTCCAAATTTAGCGCAATCCAACAAGATCTCGCAGCTCCGTCATTCTTGGCGCCGGGAGTGATTTGGTCAGCAAGTTCAGCCTTCATCAATCAAGATTCCATTAACTTTGATTGGATGATTCCCTTAATAGCGTAATCACGAATAAATTTAACCCGTAAGTCAACGTGTTTTGCGCTTAATATGTTTTCTTCAGGTTCCGGCTGCCTTATTGGCTTTATTCCATCATGCACAAAGGGTCTGCCTCTTAAAAAGCCAACCACGCGCACCAGCTTTCTAAACCTAAGAAGCTCACGTCCGACATACGAGGCAGACGCAAACTCTCCCTCCATAGTTGACTGGAACACGCCTGTCTGTAGCTTACACGCCCAATGTATGATTGCACAATCCATAGTCATAACACCACCGCTAACTGAATTTTCTATCGCCTTCGTCTACAGCTTAGTCAGAGTCCCCCCAGCAGATCAAAACGACAGAGTTGTCCAAGGTTTTGGTCACATCCATCCTAAGCTTCAGTGTATTCGTTTGCTTAAGGTAGCGAGTGATTCGTTTAGCAAGTTTCCAGTCGCTCCCGGTTGGATGGTCCTATGTACCGCAAAGCCGATGTCCGGTCGGGCGCAGCAGGCAATTTACAGCAGGCTTCCCTCGAGCGAATGGAAGTCCCGCTCTGTTAGTCTCTTGCCGTCCTTCATTTGCTCAAAAAGCCTCGCATCTTTGCAAATGCATCGTAGCTCTGGTCATGTGTAAATCATCAGCTTTAGGGAGACCATGTTGTTCCAGAAGCTCGTCAATTGCTGCTTGTCGATCCAACGTGTACCCATCATTGTTGTCCAGCTCAATGCGCATCCAAGAAACTTTCACTCCTTCCCGTGGTCCTTAAAAGCTAAGGTACCCATAGACAGAAAAGTTCCTGTGCCAGAGCGGCAAAAGATGCTGTTAGTAACAAATATCAACGTAACGCTAACGATTGCCATCTCGCATCCTGAATGCTTAACAGATAAGCACATTTCAGTAGCATCGCGTAGAACCAAATTCTTCCAATTTATCATGAAGCCGCCGACTCCATAATCTACCGGCCTGCTTTAGCCCGTACAAAGGATTAACAAGTCGGAGATCCGGTCCTTACTCATATTCCACGCTAAAAAAGTCCTTAGTAACTCTGTCAGGCAATTCCATTTCTTGTGGATACGAAAGTAAATCTCCATATCCATTTTCTTGTTTATGTCCCAGAGCTTCGCGGGCACTCACCAGCGACCCGCAAAACAAGAATGACCTTGACAGGGCTTAATTCCATGATCCCGGCAAAAGTAAGCTGGTAATTATCTGCTTGTTACCGCAGGCTACAAGTCTGGCCTTGAATCGTTCAATGGCGCCTTCGGCGTCTGTTTTGGTTCTTAACACCCATTTGTATGCAAACGTGACTGTCTGCCCTTCAGTGGCACCATTTTCCTTTTTTGTTCAAGGCATCGAGCTCCTCCTTGATAGCAATAATCACTTGTCCTTCTGACTGCTGCACATGGCCTGCCCATAGATCTTCAGCTCAGCCTTTCTTATGCTATTCACCACAGTGCAAGCTTGTTGGTAAGGTTTAGTATTTGTTTCTTCACCTGAAACCTTCTTCTTTGCCTTTTGTGTGGCGGCACGAGTACCATTAGCGGCACGTCCAACAACCCATCCGTCCTCGAGTTTTGCCTTCCCATCTCGCTCACTTCAGTGATCAACCTAGTCGCTGGATCTTCATCCTAGCGAAGTGAACGTCTGAGCTGCTCATTTTGTGTAGACGTGAGTGTCTCGATATTCTGGACATGCGGAGTCACAATGAGAAGCCTTTCTTTTGGAATATACACTTGATAGCCCTTGATTTCGTCACTTCTTCCAATAATTACACAGCCTTTGCCTCTCTCGCCCAAAGATTTGTTCCTCGCGTCGCAGTGTACCGTATTTGATGACGTGTTGTTCGGGAGCATTTGAAGTGGCGACTGCATGTCTGCGGTGGCCTTACTGGGGCTTCTATTCAAAATGTGCCCGAGAATTCAGCGGCGTCCCTCCAAAAGCTTAAAGGTTAACCACAGACGAAACTCATTCTCCGCGCCATGTTTATTATGGTGCGGTGCATTCTTTCGGCCTTTCCAGTGCTGGCCTTGTTACTTGGTTCACTTGTTTGTCGTCAATGCCGGTTTCCATGCAAAACAAGTATAGCGTCTATACTCGCCGCCTCAGTCTGTTCTGTGGACGTGATTCGACAGTAAATGTCGCTCGAACGAAGCCATAAAAGTAATTGAACTTTTGAGCTGCGACATCCTTGGCTTTTTTAGCCAGAGAAACTCCGCATCCATTAGTACGATGGTCGATAAAATTAAACAAATAACCGATTACTGCACGATCTTTCGGTGTCATTGGCCTGTTTAGATCTGAGCAGATCACTCCCTCCCCCAATGACATCAATCAGCGTTTTGCTTCCTGTATCTTTGCGAGATTGCTGGATCTTAATTTGCTTGCCTTGCGCGCAAGCTAGATAATTTGCACGCTGTACGTTCGTAAGTACAATTCCAGAAGCAAGATCCGTAGCCATGCGTATAGTTGTGTCGTAATTTTTTTTTTCAAATGTCCCGAACGTCGGTGGAAGTGCACCAATGATCCTTACTGCACGTCATGCGACACCTCTGCCTCGTTTCGGGCTATGACGAAAAGGTAGACGTCGCCATCACTCTATGCACGATCGTAGCCTAGCACACGCACAACTAGAACGTTATTGGTGGTCTCGACATAAAAAGCATGCCCGCCGTGTATACCGGCGATACCGCGATGATGCCCGCGATAGAAGGTACCATATCCTTTAGCCTCGAGAAGACTGCAGAAAATTACATCACTCTTCAAATTTTCGGCATAGTAGACATTGAACAGTCGCACCTTGACAGCCTTTCCCATAATTGTTACACAAATTAATACAGTGCCACGTTACGTAAACGCAGTATTCCTGCATCAGCGGTTAAACATTTGCTCACACGATCCTCTGCGTCCTGTAGCAAGTCAACCTTGTTGACAAGACGGCAACTTGAGCTGCTGTCCAGCTCACATAGCCCTTCTTCATTGCTTGTCCCTTGAATAGCCAGAACGAAATCACTTAGAAAACCCTCTTCTCATATCAGGACACGACGCCTTGAGATGTCTCATTTTTCCACACTTGTAACACTTGCGTGCTTCTGGTTTGCCAGCCTGTACGTTATGACGACGTCTCCACCCATTCTACCAGACTGTACGTTACTGACGACGTCTTGTCCTACTCTCTTATGCAATTTAATTTCTGTTGACTGCACAAAGTGATACAACTCCTCTGCCTGTTGTAGGTTATCAGTGCGCATAAGGGTCAATCTTGTCAGCATCGATACTCTCATCGCCAGATCGGCATAGCTCAGAGTGTTATCCTGCGCAAGATTGTCGGCACCGCCACAAGCCTCGCTTGCCACTGGGTACATATAGTGCTCTGTCCATGTACTGCTCGCGCTCCTAGGTGCCGCGGACAGTTTCATACTCAGTGCAGGTGTGATCTTGGTCGCAAAAGTGTGTAGCAGCCTCTGCATCGCATAAAATAGCGTCGGCTCCTCCTCTCACCATCCTTCAACCTGTCGATTATAGTATCTTTCAGCTGCTCTTGCCAGGTGGTAACCAAGAAGATCAATCTTATATCTTGATTCCAGGAAAAGCCGCACGCCCTTTCTGCAAACAGTTTTCCACGAACAAAATTCTCACCCCAGGATAAGAAACGGCTACCTAACTCTGCATAAAATTCTTTATAGTCGCAAGGGCGAATATCCAGCTTCCGTCGACGAGTATCGGGCAGACGCTCCAAGTGAGGTTCGCTTGCAACCTGCTTTGGCACGACCGGTTGGTAAGCTGTTGGTGGCTGAAAACGCTGAGGTAACGCCGGCTGCGGCGCCTGTACCATTTCCACGTTGGTATTTCTTGCATCGTATCCACGCTGGTGCACGCCAATGTACGTGTTTACGACACCTTTGGCGACACACGCCTAGGTGGCATTACTTTAAGTGCCTCTATGCTCATAGGAGTGCCCCTTCCGAGCACCGAGCAGAACACGCCGGCCTCGATGCCATTCAAGCGCACATTATCCTCTTGTGACGCCTCCATGCAATCCATTCGCTTGTTGGGGACCATAGTAGGTCAAGCAGCCGCGTTTGCGTGTTCTCTTTGTCGTTTTCGACCTCTAAGTTCACTCCTTGAGCGTCGGCCTTTCCGCGATTGAAGACCTTCGTGGCCAGCAGCCTCATCCTGGTTTGGTCTCATGACCTTATAGACACAAATGGTATGTAAGAAAAAAGTAGAGCCAAAAATATTTAGCAATCCTGCTTTTATGCCTTGCACTCTCACAACCAGCTTTGCTAACGTAATTTATGTAATCGAGAGTGGGCGACCAGCGCCGGTTTCGTAACGGTCCATTCGTAATAATATCCTCCCTAATTGCCTCGAGCTGGGGTTGCGCAATTACAGCAAGATCATCTACGAGGACTCTCCAGTCGATCTGAAAATCTTTACAATGCCTCCTGTAGACAGGCGTTATGTACTTCGTTGGATGTTGCTCTCCAGAAAAACATCCTTATCCGGACCAACCCAACTTATTCGAGTTTTCGACCTTCGACGCTGCTTGTGCACAGCTGTCGATATGCTCCAAAAGTTCATTAAATGGCCACTGATGAACACAAGACAGGCATCGTAACGTATCAATGTCGCTAATTTATGCTTGGCCCGTACCTTATGAGACATTGTATTCAGAGGATGACATCAAACTTGTCATTCGGTACGATACAATCCTTATTTTACTTTTTACCCATTAACGTCGATTGGGTACCAACTACAAGCCTCTTTACTTTTACAGATGTGTCTGTTGCAAGGCGCACTGCCACCCTCGTTAAAGGTGTGTCACGCTCAACGAATTTGTGCTTATGATCTTTTAGCGATTTGAGTCGAATGAAAGTGTTCGACGCCCCATCATCAACTAGAGAACGAAGTGACAAATCCATTATCATTTCAATTTGGAAGGCGATGGGGGTAACATCATCACATCATTACGAGAGGCAATAAGATAGAATGAATATGTGTTAGGAGCAACTTTCGTTAAGAGGCCTGAAATTTTCTTGACGTTGCTAGATGTTTATGGCGCACATACTGATCGGAGCGTATTGATCGTTTCGTTAAGTGTTTCTTGGCACTGAGTGTGGGGCATTAAATTCGTAGGCGTAGTGCCCTGTCTTCTGGTACTGCGCAATCGATTGTTATTTGTAGAACGAGATTTCTCGCTCTCAATATAACAGAGGTTCATTGGTTCGGAACTTCCGATCTCTTATCGTCTCCGGTGGACGATAAGATCCAGAATGGTCAAAAGCCTGCCTAGCCTGAAAGTCCTATTGATCGCTATAGAGATCGCTTGATCTTGCGTCTCTAATTGGAGGCAGAACAAGTACGTTTTGACGGGACCATCCGCCGTAGATAAACATGTTTGTTCATTAGTGGATTTATACACGATAAAACTCACAAGGTAACGTGTGTGCTGGGTGTAAGTGAATGTCTCACTTACCGTGCTTCAAATCCCAGCGCCCTCGCGAGCTCTAATATCGTCACATGGCGGCTAAAACCCTTGCTAATCAGATTTAACGAACTCCTCAGGCTCTACACAAATATGCCTTGAAGCTTGTGCTGAAGGCCCAAGATTTGGTATGTTAGACATTCCGGATTTCACTTACGACGCATCATACTCGATGCAACGAGGTTCGATAACATCGCCAAGTTTGACGAACTATATGAAAAGGGGTCACATTTGTTTGCATTGAGATTGAAGATTTCTATCTTCAAGTCCTTGGGTCGACGCGCATGCGTCGCCGGCAGCAGCATGTGAATGCTTTTACCAACTGTTGAGCACCTTATTATCTCAACACCTCTGCCAATTGAAATCCTTGCTGGTGAAGCAACCTTACCTCTTTGTGGGCCGCGCCAAGTCCATGTCGAATGAACTCAATGATAGCCGCATGTTGATCGGCTATTTGCAGAGCAAAAAACATTGCGCGATCAATTTCCTCTCCTTCAGTCAAGCTAAATGCTTCGATTTCTTTCAATTCGAGGCCACTCAAGTGAGAGAACCTCTCACGCGTAGCGTCTAAACTTTTGCGCGGGGCGTAAAAGCTCCTTTCTTCTTCATCCAACATGTCCATTTTTGATGGTACGTACGTGGCCATTGAACGGACCACGAAGCGCTACCAGGCGTAACGGGGTACCTTTCGCTGCAACTGTTTCATTACTAGCTACCCTACACTGATACTACTGCACCTAAGGTGCCTCTAATTAGTTCACGTACACAAAGTACCGAGAAAGATTCTAAGTTGGTTAGCGATCGCTTAGCAACTAGTCTAAAAAAAATGAAGTGCTTCGTATCGGTAATTGGTAAAAGTGTATTCAATATAGTTAAGTTCTTACCTTCTAATAGTTCTGACTATCTGCCTATACATATATTTATTGGGAGGGCACGTCTTAATGCGGCCACGCTCATCTTAAGCACACATTTTAGCACAGCGAGAAAGTGGTTTGACCGTCTTCTCTCGTGTGCCATAAGGTAGTTGTGTAAGCGCCCTAGCGACCTCACCCAACGAACTATAAGCCATAGACTAAGTGATGTCATGGGAGCAGTAATCCGGCTCCACGTGCGCACTTACCAAGTAGGAAGTTGTTTCAGACTGATTTATATTTAATCGTATTAAATATAAATACTTTTTTTCCATTCAAAATGTCAGCTCTATTGATAACACTTAATATGTATTGCGAGCGTATCTTTCTAGATACCTCGCGTAACGGATGACGCTAGCCGTCATCCTTCCTAATGTGAATGCACCCATGTGCATCACATACACAAGGGTGAATCACAATGTGAGCCACACCCAAGTGGTGTGTCTAATTACTTCACTTAAGTAATTGACCATCCCCTTAAGTACACCAAGTGTACCTAATAGGGACTGATTAACATTAGAGCAACTTTAGCCCGTTACCCCCCCTTAAAGAACGAATTTACATTTTAAAATTCGTTAACGAGGAAGGAGGAGCTGGGAGCTGCTTGACGCGTTGCTAGTTCTCTCAGTCACTCTAGCGACCTGAATTTACATGCACGGCGCCAAAGATGCCACCTAAAAGGGGCAAAGTTGGTGGGTCGTCTGCGAAGACACCCACTCAACCACGAGCTCAGCGCACGCGCCGCATTAAAACGCCGGCAGCTTTTAATGCATTAGTCGAAACGCCGACAGCTACTGCTGCTGTCGCGTTAACTGGGCTATGGATCCATCCCACATTAACAGCGAGGATGCCGATCCGTCGCTCATTGTAAACTACAATGAGTCCACACCGTTGCCGTCACCTCATAGTAGTGATGCGGACAACGAGCTCATGAGGAAGGATGATGGCGCATTATTGTCCATCCAATCTTCTCTCATGGCTCACAACATGGAGACAGCAACGTTTCTGAATGCTGTCGCGCTCTCATTACCTGTCGCTGCGCTTTCCAGGGCAGCGACAGGTAATGACAGCGCTGCCAATAAAGGCGTAGCCGCTTCTCCGCTGGGTATGACAACAACGCCTTATGCTCAGACTATAATCCATAATGGTTCTGACATAGAGGATTCGGAGCCTAAAGCTCCGCCGACGACATGTGAACGTGCTCAGCCGGTGTCACAAGCCAGTCGTTTAGAACGTGGCTATGTGACGGGTGGCATTCCAAAGATGCCCATTCCATCTAAATTGCCTCATTTAAACGGGCCTAGAGCGTCGCTCCTAGAGCGCGTTCTTGTAGACGCACATAATTATTATGGCGTCTTTAAATCATAGAGGGCTCAGGGAAAATCGCTTGGCGTATTTTACCGATCCCAGTCGAGTTGCGTTCAAATGAAACGCCCGACCAATATGAGGCGGAATTCCTGCGCCGCATTCATCCGCATTCCGATGCGATGAAACAGCGGTCGCAGCGAATTAATTTCGCCCGCTTGTGTGTAAAAGAAATCATGGGCGGTACTGTACCCTCCTGTTTCCTTTCAAAACGCTTCTTCTGCTAGTCCATTTGAGACAAGCGAAGAGGCCTCAGCTGCTCCTTTTCATAGGCAGCCACCAAGCCCGGCACATCAATACGTTGGGTATCGATCGGTTCCCAAGAGTCAAAACTCTTCGGGTAACATTTCCATTGGACGAGGATCTGATACCCTTGCCTCACGGAGTGGTGGGCAAGCAGCCTTCCAACAAGGAAGCGTTGATTCCCACCCGCATCCATTAGTACAGGCGGCGCCCGCTAGGAGTGGCGATCTCACCCAACTACTCGCGGCTGCCTTACCTTCGTCCGTTCAGTCACATGCTTTCAGCGCTGCCAAACGACGTATTGTAGATCTCGAGGGTCTAGTCTTGCGACTTACCTCGGATCTTCAGGATGTCCGCGTGCAGAATCGTCAGTGTTATGAACGGCTGAAACTTCGGCTTGACATCCTGGAGAAGTTGATACTGAGGAACCGGCATTATGCGCATGGTATCTCCCGCTCTACGACTCCTCTTCGTGGTTAGAGGAGTCATTCGGCTGAAAGATTTTCACCTTCATTGTCCCCCTCACGCGATGGACGCACGACTCACAGTCGGCGTCACCATTTGTCTCTTAGACGGATGGGTGTGTGTGACCTCATTTGGGTCTACATATTGTTGCAGACGAACCACACAAAATACGGGATGCGTCTTCATATACGGGGGAAGGTTGAGCCTATAATCTAGGTATCCAACCTCTTCTACACTGTAAAGGGCTGATTGAAACAAGGCAACAACTTCGTTGTATCTCCAGGTAGTACGGAAATTGCATTTTTAGGCAGGGGAGCAGTACCTAATAGTACCTTTTCCCACTCTAAAGCGTTCATTATTTTTGCGACCATTTTGGTTCGCATATTCTTTTTGCTTGTCCTGTGTGCTTGCCATCGCGCAACGGACTTTCGTACGATGGCTAATCGCACACCCGCAACCTCGCTCACACTTTTAGCATCAAAGTCGCCTATGACACCGCCGAGAAGCCGGTTATAGGACGTAGTTTTATTGACACTGCTAACCTGGCAGGGTCACTAGGGCAACTTTCTGTCGTTGAGAGAATACCCTCGCGGGTCATCGTCATGTTGACGGAACTATGCCCCTCTTTGCACCGAGCATAGCGAGGGGCCCTCCCCCACTAAGACTCTGGCTGCGCACAAACGAGACTGGCGTCTGAGGATAACGCAGTCCGTTAATATAAAACGGTGCCTCACTCGTACCGTTATAGCAAACTCCACAAAGGACAATTGCTTGCTCCATTCTTTGGGAGTTTCCGCCATCCGCCACGACCCGATTGGCACGTTTGGTTTGGCAATCGGTCTGAGGATAATCTGAGGTCGACATAGGGGCTTGCTACCTAGCAGCTCAAACACATGTCACCAGAAACCAGACGTAAAACGTGGATCCCGGTCCGATACTATGAACTCGGGCATCCCGTGTAGTCGGTATACATGATCCAGGAATTAGAGAGCTGCCTTCTTGCCTGTGATCGATGTTTTACATGGTGCTTCATGCACCATTTTGCTCAGTCTGTCTACAAAGACGACGAGCCCTGTCCGACCCTTATGATCTAGCGGCATGCTAAGCATGAAGTCCAGACTAACTGACTTCCAACAACCTGTTGGAATCGGTAGCAGCTTCTGTGGCCTACTGCTGGACGGTGCAGGCTTAATGCGCTGACACTGTTTGTAAGAGCGAATATAGTTGGCGACCCATCTATATAGGTGTGGCCACCAAAATTCCTCTGACACTTGTAAGAATGTCTTTTCACTGCCCAGATGCCCGCTTAATGGCGCATCATGGAGCTCGTGAAGGATCATCAGCTTGAAATCTTTGTCATGAGGCACATAGGTTCTCAAGAAATCACAAGGTGACAGCTGATGCCATAACAGCCATCGCTGTAACTAAAGCGATTTAGCTTAGCTTTCACGTGCGACGGAAGTGAGAACTTTTGTCCACCGAAGTGATTGAATAGCAGGCAGCAATGGTCGTCCTGACTGTAGCTCTCTTTTATTTCAGAGGCTAATGAGCTCGTCACGTGGTATACCTTCATGGCTGCCAACGGTGACGGCTAACATTGTGCTTTAGCACTAGACACACTTTCCTGGTGTCTTACCTCGAAGTCTGGTCTGCGCGATAAAGCGTCAGCCAAGACATTCGACTTACCCGGCTTGTACTCAACTTTGAAATAAAATTGAGAGAAAAATGTGAGCCATCTTGCCATTCTAGGCGAGAGGTGCGGTGAGTTTATTGTGGTCCGCAGTGATGCGTGATCCGTATAAACCACAAATGGGCGGTGCCCAGTATGTGCACACGAAACTTGACAAGAACATACTTTATTGAAAGTAGCTTTTCGTCATGCACGGAGTAATTAGTTCCGCGGCTTGTAATAGCCGGGACTGACAAAGGGATGACACGGTCTACGCCGTCGTCAACCTTCTGCATGAGCGCGCTGCCGATTGCAAAATTACTTGCATCACAGACGACGCTAAAGGCTGTATCCGCGTCTGGCAATACCAAAGCCGGTGCCTCTACAAGATATTGCTTCATTGATGTGAACGCATCATCTTGTTCTTTTAGCCAAACCCACTCTGCGTCCTTTTTAAGGAGATCAGATAATGGATTAGTTTGGCCAGCATAATTCTATCTATACTTATGCAAGTTATCAGCGAGCCCTAGGAATTGGTGCAAATCCTTCACATGCCGTGGGATTGGTTATTCCTTTACTGATTTTACCTTTTCTGGGTCTGCTCGTGCACCATGTGTACCTACGACGCAATCCAGCACAGGTGTCTCAGCGACCCCTATGACGCACTTTTGCAAGTTGACGTACAATTGGGCGTCCTTCAAAGTCTGTAACACAGCGTCTAAATGACGTTCGTGCGACTCTATTGCGCTCAGCCCGTCCTCGGCCCAACTATGCACG